>NC_083763.1:12592467-12654357 GCF_963514075.1 Conger conger | reverse complement strand
TGCTCGCCCGGGTCTGCTTCCACCACCACTTCTCAGGTACGGCCGTGTGAGGAGGGGGCCCGGGGGTATGGGTATGGGGGAGAGAGAGGGGTAGAGAGAGAGCGGGAGGTAGAACTAGAGCCGGAGGCAGAGCGGAAAGTGGAGTGGGAGGTGGTAATGGAGGAGCGGGAGGTGGAATGGAGTAATGGAGGAGCAGGAGGTGAAATGGAGTGATGGAGATGGGTAGATACTGCCAGCGAGAGCGAGATGGAAAGGGCATGGAGAATGAGACCGAGGGGATGAAAGAAGGAGGAGATCTTTTATGGAAGGCAGAAGATGGAGAAGAGAGTGATTAAGGAAGGAAGGGAGGAAGAAAAAGGATGTTTTTCTACAGATTGACAGCTTGTGGTCGGTGCTTTTCCTAAAGTGGTGACAAGTCAAGAAAAGCAAAAGGTGTGGTTATTTGGAAAAGGAAGAGAAGAGATGGGAACACGTCCAACTCCAATCACTCACCCTGCCCCTCTCTCTCTCTCTCTCTCTCTCTCTCTCTCTCCTCCCCCCCTCCCTCCCTCTCTCTCTCTCTCTCTCTCTCTCTCTCCTCCCCCCCCTCCCTCCCTCTCTCTCTCTCTCTCTCTCTCTCTCTCTCCCCCCCTCCCTCCCTCTCTCTCTCTCTCTCCCCCCCTCCCTCCCTCTCTCTCTCTCTCTCCCCTCCCTCCCTCTCTCTCTCTCCAGTGGTGGAGCGGGTGGACTCCTGTGCCAGTATGTACAGTAGGTCGGTCCAGGGTCACCACGTCTGTCTGCTTGTCAAGTGGTGAGTGCCAGCGTCAGCATTTACACTGGGCAACCGGGAGCTGTATGATGTTAGCATGGCTAGGTGCCTACTGGACCTGCTAACAAGGACTAATTCTGCTTTCGTTGAAACGCACTGTAGACGGGAAAAAAAAACTGGAAGAACCTGTTCGTAGCCTGGTTTATTGATGCATCGGTGTGTTATGAATGTGGTTGCCTTTTCACTCCTGGCTAATGTGAATACCTTAACTCACCCTGTCTGTAGTTCTTGGAAAGTAGCAATTCCGCAGCTGGAAATCATGAAGAAGCCTGGAATCCATTTACTTTCCATGTTTCGTGAGCTTTCCGGAGTCTCTGTCGACCAGGGATCGGCAGAACTCCTGGTTTTCCAACCTCCCATTACCTGGGAGTCAGGTGTGAAGACTGTCTGGCCAATCGGTAGCACTAATTACCCAGGAGAAAAGAAAACCAGGGCTGGATTTGGATTTGGATCTGTGACTCGTGTAGGGGAGGGGATGCTGGTGTAGCATCTTATTAACGCCCCTCCTGAGTGATGTTGACTGTTAGCAGGATGATTTACACTATGTATAATCGTGTTTTGCATGGTAATCGCCTCTCTGGATACATTTGTGGAGTAAGTCTTTGAACTGGCTGTAGATCATGTGGGCTGTGTCTGGCTTCTCGCGTTCCCATGGTAACGGTGAGCCCCCCTCCCCTCCCCTCCCTGTCGCAGACGGATCAGACCGTGCTGATCGACGCCAAGTGTGACGAGTCGTCTCTGCTGGGGAACGTTCTGGACGAGATCAAGCAGACCTTCTCCCAATGCTGATGGGCTCTGTCTGCCTCGAGTGCCCACCCCCCACCCCCACCCCCCTCTCTCTCTCTCTCGCTCACACACACACACACACACACACACACACACCCACACATATATATACACCCACACACACACAAACATACACACACATACACACACATGCACACACATATATATACACCCACACACACACACGTAAACACACACACATATATATATACACACTTACGCACATGCACACGCATATACACACACACACATATACACACACACACGCACACACTCTTGCATACACACACATACAAACTCTCACATACACAATCGCATGCACACACACACACACACACACACACACACACACACAGTGCGTATAAATGAAGAATGAGACCGGTACGCCCCCCCCCAGCCCTGATTTTCTTTTCCTTCACTCTGATTCCTTGCTTCCTCTGAAGACCGCCCGCTGTCTCCACTCTGTCTCCAGTCTCTTTCACTCGCTCTCACTCACTGCTCATATTTACTGTAACTGCCTCATCGTTTGCACATGCATTTTTCTCTCCAACTTTCGATTTAATTTCAATTTTTCTTTCCTACATTCATTTTCTGTCTCAAATTCCAATTGTGTCCATTGTGATTTCACCGCCCCTCCCCCTCCGAATCGTATGTGCTGTATTTCTGTTATTTCTGTAACCCCTGTTTTTATAACCACTTCTCCAGCTTAGCGTGTCGTTATTTAAACCCAGTCCGAATGAAACTGGAATTTGTTGTCGATTTTAATTATGCTTTTTTTTTACCGTTTATTGTGTTTTGTTGTCAAAGTTTTGTTTAGTTTTTTTTATTTTAGACGGTGTACACCCTCCTCCCCCTCCACCCCGTCGCAGTCGGTGTCACTGTGTGTTCACTGCCCCCCTGTACACACCCCCCCCCCCCCCTCCCCCCACAGTAAATCCCGCTCCATCCCGCTGGAAAAACTGACGTAGGTGGGATCTCTAAGAATCCTACCTGCCCTGCGGTCTCGAATGCTGCCATCTGTCATCTCCCATGGTCCTCTCTCCACCTGGGCTCAATGTTGATCTGACCCAAATAGCCACAGTATATCAGCCCCTCCAAGAATTTAATGCTTTATATCAGGGCGAGGCAACTCTGGGCCTGGAGTGCCAGAGATGGTTCTAGTTTCTGCTCCATCCGAAACTATAACTGGATTATTTTATATTTGTTTTAATTCATCATGGAACAAAAACCAGAAACGTCACTGGATCAGGTCAGGATTGCTTACCCCTGGGCTTATGTTTTTTGTTTTTTTTAACGTTTAACCCTTTAAGGTGTGAGATGTGACTAGAATGCTCTAAACTGAACATTCTAATGCTGATGTCACAATCACTACTGGTCGTTGAAATGAAGAACACTCACTTGGAATTTTGACAAAGCATTCCAAAAGAACCCTGCTCTTCAAAGGGTTAATGGAGACAGGAAAGGCATTCACTGAAACACAGGGACCAGGAGGTAAACACATTAAACACATTCCGTATATCACTAACAAACCCTTCTGAATTTAGCCACACTACAGTATTGTAAAATGGGAATAAATTCACACAAGAATCTTTTCTCTGGACCTTGCGACCAAAATCCTTGGGGGGCTGCTGATTTTTTGGAAATTGCCCTTAGGACATACTCAGCTGGACAGCTGAGGTTCAGCAAGAGGTCACCAGGGGAGGAAAGACATTGGCTGCCATAGTTTGGAGAGATTAGAGCAGGGATCTCAAACTTAAATCCTGGAGGGCTGCTGTATCTGCCGGTTTCCGATGTGTTCCTGGACTTGCATGCTTAATTTAAAGTTACTGATTGGCTGAAGAGTCTGCACACGTTGTTTTCAAGGCCAAAATTGGCTGCTGATTGGAAGGAAATCACAAAAAAACAGAAGAGACTGTGGCCCACCAGGACTCGAGCTTGTGACCCCTAGATTGTCCGTCGTAGGAGATCATGTTGTCACAGTTGCTCACTCTGACACCTGTGACCTCACCAGTATCAGTTTGAGAGTTAGAGCCATGCGTTTCTGTGAGGTCAGTATTAAGCACAGCTGAGGTTTATTCCGAAATGGCCTTGTGTAGGTGATGGGAGATTGAGGTTTTGTTGAAAAACCGGCAATGGGCTGATCTAATTTATACTGCCAGACTCGCCAATTTTAACAAGTCCTTGTTCTTTTTTTTTGCAAGCCAGTGATTGGTTCATTCTTAGCTTACCGCCTCCCACGGGTTAATTAAACCTCTCTCCAACACAGCATTGTACTGCTCACACCAATGGGAGGGGCTGGGTGGAAACGCTCTGCCTCTGTGTTACTCCCAGGTTCTGCGCTGTGTAGCGTAACGTAGCATTCTCAATGCTAATGTGCTGCCTTGGGTATTCATGCAGTGGCTCACCTCACCTTCCTATTCTTGCCATGATTTTATACAGTATACATCTCCTCACGGACTAAGTGTGGGCACGCGACCGAGCTGTAGCCATACGCTGCGAGTGTAGACTGCTTACAGGATTTAATTCAGGAGCATTTAATGATAAATAACTTGGGATGCGCTTTGACTGAAGTCCAGATGACCACGGAAAGTTCCAGAAGTGATGCATCATTCTGATGCCTAGTCTTCTGTGCATAATATTTATTTAGAATGCAATTAGCATTTGCATCTTGCATGAGTAGGAATGTACACACACGCGCCATGCTGCCCTATCTGTGATCACGCACACTTAAATTAGCAGCAGTCCCATTAGCTGTCATTAACAGTCATCCCTTGATTGCCTCTGTTTTTATACACTGTTTTTTATGATGTGAACGTGATCTAATGTGATTCACTTCACTTCTTTCTTTCTTTTTTTGTGAAACTTTTTGTTTGTTAAGACATTAATTTAGGGCGGGAGGGGCAAAAGAAAATCTTGGAATGTCATTTCTAAACTGGCGTGTTTAGGATTTAAATGTGTAATTTTTGCCTGTGAAAAGCGAGGGTCTGTTTTTGTGTGACTCTTGAGAGAGAATGTGGGTCCACTTCAAATTGTAAACAAAGACATGCTGTGTAATCAATCCTACTGGAGACATCTTAAGGTGTCCGAGTAAAACGTGGTAAATATATTTCTCGCTGGATTTGGCTTGTAAGACTCCCGCTCCCGTTCTTACTGTTTTCCGTCAAGACGAAGATCCTGTGCGATTCCTTCTCTTTTTTCCCTGTTTTTCCAGCTGTATGATGTAAGATGTTTATGAGAAACGAAGCAAGGATAAGAAAATAAGGAAGGAATTCCTTACGATTAACATTCCTATTCAAGAAGAGGGAAGTCTACACATATGATAATTATGCTGAGCTGCTGTAGTCTTGTGTAAAGGTGAACCAATAAACTCCCACATATGACGCGACCAAACCATCTTATTTTCATTGCAAGTGCTCTTTTTGCGTTTCACAACAATTGTAATGTAATCGTCTTTTTGTGTCTGTGGTTGTGTCATACCTGCATATGCTAGGCCGTTTGTACTGTAGGTTAGTGAGTGCTTGCATTTGTGGCTCATTCTCACGGATTCAAACGGAGCTGAAAAGCAATGGATCCCAATGCCTTCTGTTAGCCTGCCTGTGTGAAACTTGTTTGTTGTGGGGGATAAATGTCATTGTTGTCAGATGTCAGGCAACTGTAAAGGGATCAGATCCTATAACCCCCCCTCCCCCCTCCCCCATGCCCCATCCCCCAGGCACTGGCCAACTGCCAGTATAGCATTTACACCAGCAGTCATTGTCCCTCACACACACACACACACACACACGCACAGACACACAATTATTGTCCTTTGTTCATCTCAAAAGGCCACGACAGGTTGAGCTGACTGTAGGCTACCAGATGGTCAGCACAGAAAATCCGCCCCCTCTATACACCTGGTGGTCCTGAAAGGACATTGTGATTCAGAACTGGGGGGCGAGAGGGGGGTAGAGAGAGAAGGTTCAGGGCAATCAGCTGTTTGCGAGCAGACTTCAACCACTGAGCCAATTGGTGAGCGTCATGTCTTCACTTCCTGACCATTGACGCCGTCGTGTGAAATAAGAATTTGAGTCGTGCAACACTTTCAGTATTCCTCGTTATAAATCTGCTATGAAGTTGTCAATCTGAGCATTACAAATGTCGCAAAACATTACAAATAATTTACAAAACATTACAAATGCACTCAGTGAGCCCTATGTAGACCTGTACACCAGCTTGTTAATGCAAATATTTAATTAGCCAATCATGTGGCAGCAACTAAATGCATAAAAGCATGCAGACATGCTCAAGAGATTCAGCTGTTGTTCAGACTAAATGTCAGAATGAGGAAGAAGTGTGATCTAAGTGACTTTGACAATGGAATGATTGTTGGTGTATAATAAAGTCTAATAAATAACAACAATACAAATACAAAATAACAACACCAATAGTAAAACAAGGCTAACGGTAATACTGATAAAACACAATAGGGACACAATAAAAAACAATGAATTAAGAGTAACAATAAAAAAGTAAAATAAATAATATGTTACGGCTGCACCACAGACACCGTAAAACAGAACGAATGCCAGGTTTGAACGAGAAAGAAAAGGGTTTTATTCACAGAAGCTGTGAAGCACACAAACGGGAAAGCCGGAAAAAAGAAATGCGAACCCCCCAAAACTTCAACTGTCCAGCTCTTTATTGGTAGTTCCTTGTGAGACAGGTGTGAGGGATAACCCCCCCCCAATGTACTCTTAAGGTATTTTATAGAGTTGGAATGTCCTTGGGCTACACGGGTATCAAGCTATAGCTATTTATTTGGGGGTTGTTTGCTTGTTATTTCGATGGTATCAAATCTTATCCGAAAAAGGGCTCCTGTTGGTGCAGGTTTTTGTTCTAGCCCGGCACCAAGACACTTGATTCTACGCACCAATGTCTATTGAAGACCATAATTTGGAGTTAATTAATTAGCAGTAATAATTAAGTTGTAGTTAATTGGTAGAATCAGGTATCTTGGTGCTGGCTAAAACAAAAACCTGCATACACATCGGCCCTGTTCGGAAAACATGGGAGACCCCTGTGTATTTTTCGAGTGGAAAAAAATAGTTGCCTTTTTCTCCGTGATGACACTGAGAGCCTGCTAACCCCTTGGCATGTGTCAGATATGTGCTACAGGTCTTTCTGTTTGTGAGTTTTTCTTCTAGTTTGGGCTTGTCATCTCCGCCTGTCATTTCATCACAGGAGCCCTCTGGTCTTTCCACATCAAATATAATACTTGTAGACGGTTGAGCAATACGTGGCTACACCTTTCAGACAACGTTGTTTTTATCATGTAATGTGTTTTTAATCGTGAGTCTGCATTCTTTTAAAAGGCGTTATTTTCACGGATGTATGTTGAAAGAAAATTAGATGCAACATTCTACATTTGCTCTCAGATACTGGATCACGTCTGTGTTGGATTGCATATTAACTGGTATAAAAAGCAGCTGACAATGTAAATTGTAATATCAGACGCCTAGAAAGGGTACATCTTATCCGAAAAACTAACCAAAAAATGATGGAGAATATTCATCCTTTGGGTGAGAAGTGAAAGATACTATTTTTCCATCAACAGTATACCATATGCCAGGACATTTTTAACTGCTCTCAAACTGACTTTGACAACATTGGCAAAGAAACAATCCACATAGTTTATATACCAGCCACTGACAATTCGACAAATGTTTTAGTGATTTTGCCTACATCTATCTTCACTTTTTTTCTATTAATAATGTTAATGCCTTTAAGGATCTTGTTATAATAATCGATTTCTCCGGGAGTGACTGTAGCGCCGATATAATATAATATATCGTAGGTGGTTGTTTATTGGGTGGTTTTTACACACTGTTTACTCGTTGCTATCCCGGGAGCGATCGGTAAAGTTTTTTTAAACTACAGATCCCATAAAGCACCATGACGAATCTTATTGGCTACTTGGTTCTTGTTGCAGGGGACACATTTAGAGCGACACATTGTAGCAGCTGCAAATTGAGGAGGGAGAGATCTCTCTACCCAGCCGGACGTCCGTTCATTTATTTATTTATTTTTGTTGTTTACTTTATTTCTGCCCCGATTACACATTTAATCATAGTTGTTGGAATCTGGTTTGGAATAGTTCTAAACACGTTCAGCTAGTTAATTTAAGAGCTAATCAAGGGAACGCCGACGACAGATTCGCGAGTACAGCAAAGCTAGCTTCGACGGGGTTTTGAGTTGTCAACGAGTGATTTACGGGTTTGTTTTATCTTTGTGGAAGACACTGTAAACTAAACGTCGGGACCAAACGAGCCAACAGAACAATACACCTTTTTGGTCTTGTTGATTTAACTCTCTAGATAGGTAGCTAGTCGTTTTACAAAAGCAACGGGAAATTTATTTAGCCAGAACGTAGCTGAATATGGCTCAACATGGACATCATCATGTAGCGAGTTCCCAAAAGGCATTAATGCTTGAGATGAAAAGTCTTCAAGAAGAGCCAGTTGAAGGGTTCAAAATAACTTTAGTGGACGAATCGGACTTGTACAACTGGGAAGTAGCTATCTTTGGACCTCCAAATACCCACTACGAAGGGGGGTATTTTAAGGTGAGTATTGTTAGGTAGTTAACTGGCTAACTTATCAAGCTAGCTCAGTACGACTGACGAGCTAGTAATATAGCAGCTAGGGCTAAGTTAACGACATTAACTTTTTTGTTGATTAACTTGCGCATGTATCAGGCAAGTGGCAGATAGCTCGCTAGACCATTTGTAATTTGCTTCGTTAGCTATCCAACTTAACGGTAAATTATCTAATATGTTTATTTTATTTACAAGGACCTCACTGGCAACTATGATGTTTAGCCAGTTAGCTAGCATTTCGCAAAATCGCTTGGAAAAATAGGAACCTAGCCAGTTATTGTGAAAGTGCTGCTTTTATGAGATTGTTTGCCATCAAATTGGTGACTTTATGTTTGAGTCGTGTAACTTGCGAGTTTGGAAGTTAGGAAACATAGCTAGCCTGATGGGTCTACTTTGTTAGTCGATATTAGCTAGTGACCACATCCTACGTTTCGCTTTGTTCCATTCTCAGGAAAATGCATTGTTCACCGAATACCATTCATTTCCGCCTGTTTTCACCATATCAAATTCCAATATCACTCAGTTGTTATAAGACTGGTTAACGTAAACTGCCAAGTATAGCTAGACACCTAACTTAACTCGCTAGCTAGCTAGCCAAACGGTTTAGCTTGGCAGCAGCTAGCTAGCCAACATTTGTTTTCAGTGAGAGCTCGTCGATACTTACTAGGGTAACATGACCGCATATATTGCATTGCCACGGTGGCTTTCGTGGCCATTATTACTTTAAACGGGATAAATATCCTACTTTCGTAACCAATGGTGTTCCATGTAATCATCTGGTTTGTGCCAAGTTTATCTGATTGTTATTTTGTTCCGCGTCTGGTTCCTCAAACGTAATTCTTTTGTTCTGGCTCGGGGTAGCCTATCTTCTAAAATTTTGGAGATCCATATACTGGCTGTTAAACCATGAAGTATCAGATATCATTGTGTAATATTAATATGTCTTGCCATTTACAAAAAATATGTAACGTTAGTTAAGCCAACTAACGTTAGTTAGCTAACACTGTGACTAATGGTGTGCATAGCTAGACAGACAACTCGCCTTTTCCTGTTTGTATTTTTCTGGAATTTCTCTTTTAAACAGTCTTTCTGGACATTGGCTGTAGTTACCGTAGCAACTAACTTCCTGTTTTTGCTCAGAATATGGCAACAAACTTGAAGTGAATGTGATGACATCGACACAATAAGTGGTGTGTTGTTGTTTTTCTTAGCCGACTGGCTCCTTGACTATTTTTAGCTGTTTAAATCACAGGTTTGATTGATTCCAAATATATGAAAGACCATAGATTTCCATCACTCGCAAACCAATCACCATGGTTGCAACTGGCTAGCTTCAAACATATATATATATATATTCCACACAGTCTGTAAGCCATGTGTTCTTATCAGCCCCATTGTTCGTAACGACACATGTGCTATACGGTATTGATATGGGGGTAGATTGCTAGCTACTGTTCTTTGTTTCTTGGGTTATAGGTAGCTTTCTTGCTGGCTATATGTGATCTTTGTGATAACATTTGCATGTCTTCTATTTTGCCTGGCAACAGGGGGTGGTGTACAGTAGGATACACTCCGCCTCATACTTGTATTTGTCTATTATTTGTTTCCTCAATTCAACCCGATCTCCCGTTGCGGTGGAGTCAGTGTCACGATTAGGTCTCAATAGCCGGGGTTTAATGGGTTAATTGGACAAGCGCGTGTTCCGCTTTCACCTACTGCCACTGCGTCTACAGTATGTAAAGGGTCTATTTGAACAAAACATCGACCATAATGTCAGAGCAGCGTGCGATAACTCGCCAATAAAACTAAATAACAATCAAGCGTTATAAACATACTGGCTACTAACGATGGCTTCACACACAGTTGCATTGTTCATATTATTCAATTGTGCGCTCCCGTTTTGTGTAGCCCATACGGGAAGTGTTTTGACCGTGTTGGACATCTTTGTTAGTGGTTAGGATGAATCACTGTAGTTGGCAATATGATACAGTTTCGAATCATCATAATCAATAGCCGTATGACTGAACTGACGTGCCCTTTCATGTCTGCTCAATTGCTCCATATTATAATATTTCTGTAACATAGGTGTTGTTTAATGGGTGTGAATTAATTTGCATTGCTTAAACCAAGAACGTGTACACTGTTATAACCGAAACGGACAAGGATATGTTCCCAAAGGTACAGGCAGAAAGTAGGTCAAGATGATTAAAGTTCAAGGTATGCGTCTTTGTTTTTCTTTTTTTGTGACGCGCAAAGCATTGTGCAGTGTTGAGTGTTTCTTCCTTGGTAGGTGAAGAGAGATAACCTGTTTCGGGCGGTATTTAAATAAGCTCTTACTCCCAATATATGCACTCTGCTGAAGGGGCTATTTAGCATGCCTTATATGGTCAAATAAATTGTAGATATTGACTCTTTTTTAATTGTTATAACGCACTCCTTTTACCTGAAACAGTAAAAACAGTAAAAACAGCTCTGTTTTTTTGACCGCATTACATTTAGCAGACACGTTTGTCCCGGAGGACATATTTACTGCAGTAGTCCTGGTTTAGTGAGGTGCTCTAGGGTACGATGACAGTGCCCCCCCTCCCCACCCCATCTGGTAGTCAAACCTCCAAATTTATGAGCCCTGTTTCCAAAGTTTTATACTGAACCTGTGAGGGTCTACACTAGGGCTGACCAATCCTGTTCCCTGAGCTCTACCATCTTGCAGATTTGCCACACCTGATTCTACTGATTAGCAGCTCAGATAGATCTCCTGAAACAGGATTGGGCAGCCCTGCTGTACACACACACATCACTACCCTCCCTGTTGCTAACTTACTTGCTCTGTTGCTTCTTGCTGTGAAACAGCAGGCAGGCCAGGTAGGGCATTGCCCTTTCCTCATTTAACGCCTTTAAAATGCACACAGGCTCTCTTTAATTGCTTCATTAAAACTGGAGAATAAGGTTTGGGCCCCTGGATTCTGTCCTTGTTAGTTTCACGGGCTGTAAAATGCACGTGCTGTGAGAGTTGACCTGTTTGCATGCATTCAGGCAGCAGGGCCGTGTGCGTGTGCGTGTGCGTGTGCGTGTGCGTGTGCGTGTGCGTGTGCGTGTGAGTGTGAGTGTGCGAGTGTGTTGACCTGTTTGCATGCAGGCAGCAGGGCTGTGTGTGTGTGTGTGTGTGTGTGTGTGTGTGTGTGTGTGTGTGTGTGTGTGTGTGTGTGTGTGTGTGTGTGTGTGTGTGTGTGTGTGTGTGTGTGTGTGTGTGAGAGATTCCATTGTTTGTTCAGGAATGCACAACTTGGCTGTGAAACCCATAGCAATGGAGTGACTGTCAAGCTTCTGCCCCAGCCCCCTCTCTGCCACTGTAACCGATATTCTAAATTCGGACTGTCTTCTCAACGACTTCAATATTTGCATGAAACTGTACTTTTGTAAATCGCAGCGGCGCAGTTTTCATGTTCATGCAAAGCTCATCAGGAACGTATTCATAAAACAAAACCGGTGTTTTGCCGAACATATGGTCTTTCGATGTTTATGTCTGTGGAGCACCATTGGGGCTAATTTCACGCACGCCTATTTGTTGTTCTGATACGCCTGTTTGAAAAGCTTTCTTTTTTCCAGTTTTTCTCCCGTAAATCTCTCTGTGATGTGTGACTAACAGGCCACATTTCATTAGGAACTTCATGGGCCTTTTTATGTCGGCTGTAAAATCATGCGTAAAGTTGCATGGATTTTGGCCAGTCTATCTGCCGTGCACTACCCGGTAAAAGATTACATTTTGGCACAGGAAATTGGCTGATACTTCCATTTTTTTTTTAGTGTTGACTGATATAACTTACAACCTCAAATGTAGCTGCTCCCACAGATGTCATTAAACACTGTGAACAGGGTGAAATGCTGGTACTGGCTTGGTTACAGTTCAACATGCGCAGCACTTCAGGTTTTCTGAGAAACGGATGCCATTGCACTCCTTTGGCTAAAGCCATTGCATTTATAGGCCTGTCCTGTCACTCTAATGTCCTGTGTCAATTTTGGTGCATGCATGCATGCAACCACAAATTTGTGGCCTGCTTGATCAAAACCAGTCTCAATGCCCCCAAAACGTATTCTGAATGTTAGAAACTACTCTAAAGAGGATAATGTAATTTAAATACAGGTTTGCTACATGACCAGAGGAGGCACTGTTGAGTAATGAGACAGGGTCTGCCCTGCTAGCTGACACCTAGGAGGGTCTCAGTTTGCTTGGAGTTGCCTGGGAGGGTCTCAGTTTGCAGGGTTGTCCCTGTCTCAGTGCGATGTTGGCGCCGTTGCAACTAACAATAAAATACGATGGCATTATTTATGGTCTGCCTTATGGTGTGTGAACATTTCAATAAAAAAAGCCCAGTTACAACCATATGGGAAAACGGAAAGTAACACATTTGTTTATGGAGCATGTGTTGCTTAATTTTTGCCAATTATATCAGTGCGGATAAAGAAAGAAATGAACAGAATTCATGGCACAGGATGCACGTTTTCCCCAAAGGCTTCCTGTTTGCTACATGCAGTCCTCCGCTATAGCCCTGTATATTACAAATTGTCAAATTGAGTTTATTGGGTAAGTTATTAAGGACATGGGTACCATCGCAACAAACGTAAAATATGATGCAATGCAGCCTCACCAAGAAGCTTATAGTCTGTAAACGTTTCAATGAAAAAAAACCCAGTTACAACCACTGAGAAGAACTGAAAATAAACCATTTGTTGCTGCATTTTTATCAGTTATATCATAAAAAAAAAGACAAGAAAATGAGATGAAAAGATTCATGGTGCTGTATTGGTCTCGTTTTCCATGGCGTGTGCCTCCTTCCTGCCGTATTGAACACCGTGTTCTGCGAGCGCTTTCTCCCTCAGACGCTACGCTTTTTAAACTGAACAATAGTGACATTTCAGCAGCGGGGCGTTATGAAAGCCAATCGGGGCCCAGATGAGCCTCCTGTTGCCCGTGTTGGCGGTTTCCCTCTCGAGGGATTGACGTGAATTTTGAACGGCGGAAGGGTGGCCCTGCGAGTTTAGCGACTTGCTAATAGCCGAGGGCCCTTTTAGTTAAATTCTGACGTGTTCCAAGTGCGGTTAACTGCTTTACACATGGAAGATGTGTAAATGAATTCATTTAGAATATTCAATGCCGGATCATGCCACAGAGGTCACCTGAACCAACTCATCGAGTTAATGAAAGGTGTCCACGATCATGCTGCTGCTTGCGTTGAAGACCACTGCAACCATGCCCTGGCATATTGGCTTGACAAAATGGCGGACAACATAAGTCAACAATGCGATGCATTTATACTGTAACAAATTCATTTTAAAATGCCTTTTAAAATGTGCTTATTTAGAAAAAAAACAGCCCGAGCGATCGGTTTGCTAATTGGCGCTGTTATTACTTGATTGAATGCTCTTGCCCTGATCGCTTTGAGATTGCTCTACAGGGTGTTCAGTCAGCCCACCTGCAGCTTCCGAAATAGCGCGCCTACTGACTATTCGCTTAAATCAGCGCCTTCGACCTTTCCAAACGCGGTTAATAAACGACGGTGCGGTTCTCACACGGTCAGGGAGACGTTATTAATTACAACCGAGCCGGCGTAATAAATAGCGGCTGTCGTCGAACACGTTTCCAGCGCTTCGCTCAGAGTTCCCCCCCCCGCTCCTCCTCACAGCAGGGTGGCGTGCGGGAGGGAGGCGCTGGTCACACTGGCAGCGCGCTGTAGGTATGTGCGGGGGCACCGCCTCCCCGTTCCTCCGTCCGCAGGGCCGATGGCGTGAGCGCCTCGGCGCTGCCCGTATTTGTCCACGTTGAGCGTCCTGTGATGCATTAGCCGAGCTAGCATGCGACAGATGAGCGTTGTTTTCAAAACAAACCCCGTGCCAAATGCCAGTCATGCCTTTGCTTTCTTTTTTCCACAGCTTTTCAGCTGTAAAAAAATAAAAATAAATAAAAGGCTTTTTATTTTTTTTTTCCCTCATAGCTACTTGGCTGACTGGTAACATATGGTTTGCATGCTCCTAGTGGGGCAGAGCAAGTCAGTATTTTTGAAAATCATTTGGAAATGAGTGGACTTTGACACAACTAGTGACACTTTTTGTGAAGTGTAATATACCAGCCTGAGTGCCTGAGCCTTCCCCGGCCCGCTTAAAAGGCATTGATATTGTAGCATTTTGCTTAGTAATTGACCTGTATGTTACTAGGCTAACTCTTCCTCCGTTCAATCACGAGTGGTACTTCCATATGGACATTACCGGAGACTGGTTTGGATATCGGCCCCTAGTGGCTACACCCTGCTCACGGACTCATCCCAGAGCGAGAGGGCGTTGGCTGCTATCCTGAGGTCCAGGGAAGCCTTTCTGCTCTCCTCCCCGTTGGAGCCTGATTTTTTGCTCATATTTATCTCCCGCTGTAAGGACGAGTGCAGAAACGTTCCTTCAGCTGTCGCGTGAAACGTTCATCTCGTCTCTAAAGGCTCGGAGAAAGACCACGGCTCTAGTGCCACTTGCCATCGTGTTGCGCGCGGAATTGAAATCGGCCTCCCGAGAATCCCCTCTCTCACCGAATCTCGGGGTCATCGACTCGATGCGTCAAAGCCAAGAGTTGCCGAATGAAGGCCAGTGAACCGGCGGCCGCTTCAGGGTTAATTAGTTAAGGAGTTGTGAGCCGCTGCATTGCTGGAGTGTCAATGGTCGGCAGTACAACTGACGCGGCTATTCAGGCATTTCTGTGTCGGCTCGCACGCTTCCTATGACTTATGGTCGCCAGTGTAACGCGCGTTACCACGTCCGCCTACCCCCCGAAGCATGTGACCGGGCATCATCGTTCAGACGTCTCGTGGGGGTAATCGGGGTTTGCACGTCAGTCACGTATGCAGCACAGACACGCGACGAGACCAAGCTGCAGAACGTGCCGGAACAACAAGGTTTTCCGCACGCAATATCGAAAAAGCACTCCCATCTCTGAAGTATTTTTACGGGGTTCTTTGTCTGTTTTCCTGTTTTTACTGCACTTGCTGAATAAATAGCTGGATGCTGCTTTATTTTTAAAGGGCCCAGTAAAGCTCACAAATTGGTGTTAACCTGCATTTAATGAAACCATTTTCAGCATTAAGCCATGAAGATTAGTGGGACTCTCTGCGTTATCGCGCTGTTCTAACGCAGACTTGGGTGTGAAAATGAATAGCGCTTTATGTCTGTACAGTGGGCTTTGTTAAGTCTTAATTCCACATTTTAATCACCTAGGCCAGGAAAATTATGCCAGACCCCTCCCCTGCGCCCTGTTCTCAGGTACCTCTTTATCCCCCTGTCAATCAAACTCCTTAGCAACCGCCGGCAGGGACTGCGTGGGGGAAGGGCGTGAGGTACGGTGAATATGAAATGAACATGATTGGATGGAAATGGCTGGTGTACAGTAAGAGCATGTGTGGAATGCCAGTTTGTGCATCTGGTACGGCTGGCTGGTATGTAACGCATTTAATGGAGACAACAGGCCATTCAGCCCAGCAATGCTCACCTCTTCCTACCACGAAAAGTGCACCTACTGATTAGTTTGCACACCGTATCAAGCCTGGTCTTGATAACCTCCAGTTTTTCTGCCTCCACTACATGTCCTGGCAACATCTCCTCTGTGTGGGAAAACAAATGCTTCCTAATATCTGCGTGGAATTTATCCTTTGCCGATTTCCGATTTTCTGCTAACCGAACTCGCCCTCTCTAATTGGCTGTAGAATTTCATGTCCCCTCGGATAAAGTCGTAAAAACGAGGCCGTTAACAATCGCCTTTGAGAGCAGTAACTTTCCATTTTAGTGAGCGAGTTTCAGTCATTTTGCGTTTGAATCGTCCTCTCCGGAGCGTTCGTTTCGATGCGTCTGAAGAAGTGCTAATGTGCGCACGGAGCTTTAATAAACACTAGCATTAATCACAGTTGATGTTGTGCTTCTTGGAATTGACCAGGATTTTATTTATAACGTGCGTGAGCAACCGGGATACAGCCTACCGTTTCAGCACAAAGAATTCATCAGTACAAACTGCGCTCGGTGCTTATCAACATAATGTAAGTGGGTGTGCATTGTAGCACTATTGTGCAACACAAAAGCCTTTCTGTCGCTCCGGTAATATTGCACGGGGAAACTCAACGATTGGGAGTACTACTCCATTTTGTGTTGTCCCTGTATGACAGCATATTGCAGCACGTGGAGAAGCCAGCTTGAGTAAAATGAGTAAACTCTTCAGGGGAAAGCACACCGTGTGTTTGCGCAAGCCAGTTCATGCTTTGCAGTACGCCATGAAGCCCAGGGCCAGTGTTCATACAGTAGATGTAAAGAGTACTGACCTAGGATCAGTTTTGCCCTTTTAGCGCTTAATGTATGTGGCTGGCATATGGACCAGGGAAAACTGATCCCAGATCAGGCCTCCTGCTTTGAGGTGCTGATAGGGGCTCTGTATGTAGCCCCGGGGGGAGGTATGGGTTGTGTTGGCACAGGACTGCAGCTGCTGAGAGAGGTGTTTGTGTTCGCAGTATGTGTGTTAGCAGTCTGTGCAGAGATGTGCGTGTGTACTTGTGCGTGTGCGTGTGTGTGTGTGTGTGTGTGTGTGTTTATGTGCGGGTCTCCCATGTGTTGGATTGTGGATTTCCCTCCTCCTGTATTTAAGGAGGCCTGTTGTTCCTGGGGGGTCTCTGGGTCAGAGGTCATCTGCAGGGTTGCACACACAACCGGGCGGGGTGGGGGTCCAGCAGGCGAGGGGCGAGGGGCGAGGGGGGAGGCGCTGTTCGTGAGCCGTTCCACTTTCGCCCACAAACACGCTCCTCTCCCCACAGCGCGCTCTGCCCACGGGTTAATATGTAACGTCTAAGAACAGCCTTTCTCAGACGGTACGTTTTTTTCCTGCTAGGTATATTTATGCATTTACAACTGTGCTTTCAACACGCCACAGTCAGCCGGCCGGACGATCAATCGTTGGATCGATCTCGGCAGCGGACTACTTGTTACTTGTTAGCGTTTCCTCTCCGGGGGGGGCCCCCCAGCCCTGAGGCTCTCCTTGTGCGCCTCCTCATACCCGTCACCCCCCGTTCCCACTTTGAACGTGCTGCTGCTCGTTCCCTCGGCTCCCTGGGAGAGACCCTCGTCATGGAGAAGTGGGGCAGGGGCCCGGAGAGGCTGTTTCTGAAGGAGGAGGAGAAGATGGAGGGGGAGGGGTGTGGAGGTGGAACAGGAGCAGAGGGGGGGGGGCGGGGCGGTGGAGGATGTGTTTCGGGTTCGGAGGGTGCACTGCGTATTTTTTCTGAAGCCTGACGTGTGGAGAATGAGAAAATGAGTAGAGGATCATGGGAGGATGAGTGTGGAATCATGGGTGAATGAGTGGAGGATCATGGGAGGAGGAGTGTGGAATCATGGGAGAATGAGTGGAGGATCATGGGAGGAGGAGTGTGGAATCATGGGAGAAGGAGTAGAGGATCATGGGAGAATGGGTAGAGGATCATGGGAGAAGGAGTAGAGGATCATGGGAGAATGGGTGTTCCTCTGTGCTGTCAGGATCTCTCAGACCCTGAGGGATGCGATTAATCAGAAATAATGATTTTCCCATCTCAGCTCTCTGAGCTGCTGGTGTTGGGCCTTATTGCTGAACATTCTGTCCTGCTGTCAGCTGTCAAACTGCACAAAAGCCCCTGACGTGTGCGATTACCACATTCCTGAGGACTGCAGTCAGTCATGCTACCGGCTAACCAAAACACAACCGTACGAAAAGGGCAGTTTTGTTCCAGACATGATGAAAATGGATGAGGCTTCTAAAGTTCATCGTAGGCATCTGCAGGAACTCCTCTGCTGTTTAATGCGTTCAGGTATTTCCTGTAATTATCTCCCCACAGCATACTCGCTGATTTATATCTGTCCCCAAGTATTTATTTTTCTTACTTTCATACAAAGAAAAGCAGTTGCATTATCGCCTCGGCACACAGTGTTTTTTCCCCTGTGGTTCATTCCATTGGCGTGGCTCATCAGTAGAGGGTTTATCACGCGTTGCCCCACCTGTAGACTAGTTTCATTCCGTGAGTTTCAGAGGAAGAACGTTTCTGTGGGAGAGGCTCCGTTTCCCTCTTTGTATCTACACATGACGCCATGATACTTCGCTCAGTAATTGAGACTGGAAGTTCTGGCACCCTTTGTCATGTTTCAAGCATCTGGAGTTGTCGCCTTTTTGTTCCATCTCGCTGTCGAGTCGCAAGTCCTGCTTTTCTGCTTTAGTCCCGCTCTCTTGCCGTAGTCCCGCTCTCCCGCCGTAGTCCGTGGTCCCCGCTCTCCTTTGATTTGTGTGAGCCTGAAACTCTACCTCCGTCCATATTCACTGTAACTGGGCTCTGCATGTGAGCAGGCAAGTGCGTGCTTTTATCGGTGCAACACACATGAGTGTGTACATACAGTATGTGTGCATCGTTGTGAGAGAGGATGTGTGTGTGTGTGTGTGTGTGTGTGTGTGTGTCTGGGGCCCGTGTGGGGTAGGGGCTTGTGTAATAGCGTGCTGAAATGTAACCCTGTTCCCTCCTGCTTGTGTTGTGATAAGCCTGCGCTGGCGCTCAGCTTTCAGGGCTTCAGTAACAGAAGATGTGTGGCTGGTGCTCTGACCCAGCGGCTCACAATGAGACTTTACTGTAGTCCCATTTTACTGTAGTCCCGCAGATGAGACTTTACTGTAGTCCCACTTTACTGTAGTCCCATTTTACCCATTTTACTGTGGTCCCGCAGATGAGACTTTACTGTAGTCTCTGTGATCCGTCTGCATCCCGTGTCTGTAGAGCTGCATTTCAGCAAACTTTGTGACCGGCTACTTGTTACGCATTCTGTGTGTTGGAGCACACTGGTGTGTGTGAGTACCTGTGTGTTTGAGCACATTGGTGTGTGTGAGTGCCTGTGTGTTGGAGCACACTGGTGTGTGTGAGTGCCTGTGTGTTTGAGCACGTTGGTGTGTGTGAGTGCCTGTGTGTTTGAGCACACTGGTGAGTGTGAGTACCTGTGTGTTTGAGCACGTTGGTGTGTGTGAGTGCCTGTGTGTTTGAGCACATTGGTGTGTGTGAGTACCTGTGTGTTTGAGCACGTTGGTGTGTGTGAGTACCTGTGTGTTGGAGCACACTGGTGTGTGTGAGTGCCTGTGTGTTTGAGCACATTGGTGTGTGTGAGTGCCTGTGCGTTTGTGTGACCGTGACCATGTGTTCATGCATGTGCGTGTAAGGGTGCCTGTGTCGTCTGTGCGTGTTTGAGTATTTGTCTGTACGTGTGTGCGTGTGTCTATGTTTGTGCATGTGTGAGTGAGTGGTATATCAGTCCACAGCACTGAGTTTCTCAGTGGTAGCGGTCCTGTTTAGGTTGAAAGTACGCGCCACTGTCAGTGGCTCCACATCACTCACCGTTTGAGTCTACAGACCCCCTCCACACAAGCTGAAGTAAAATCTGCCCGTTTGCTGTGTGTAAACCCCCCAGATCACTGTGGGGTGGGGGAGCCAGGGAGCTGTGACAGACCTCCCAGCTAGTTAGTATTCCTGGGGCCCCCCTTCAACGTCTGCACTGTGGGGAGACATGGGGAGTCACCTAGATCCTCGTGTGTGTGTGTGTGTGTGTGTGTGTGTGTGTGTGTGTGTGTGTGTGTGTGTGTGTGTGTGTGTGTGTGTGTGTGTGTGTGTGTGTGTGTGTGTGTGTGTGTGTGTGTGTGTGTGTGTGTGTGTGTCGTTGTGTAAGTTTGAGGCCCCTATTGCTTCCCCTTTGCCTTATGAGTTAACTTCCACACTGAAACTTCTCTCCTGATCCACAGTCATTAATAGTTCACGTGGTATAAAAGACTTGGCAGTGCGTTTCACGTGAAACGTGCGGTTACTATAAGTGACGCCCATCTGCCCGTTGCGTGCCTTTTTTACGACGCGGACAGACAAACCGGCCGTGAATTGAAGGCGGTGGCATGATCAGATCCCGGCTCCTGGCATTAGTCCACAGCACAGAACTCGGTGTCCTCCCTCTAGACTATTTCTGCAGCGGGTCCCAGTGGGAGAGGAGAGAGTAACACTCAGCTTTTCTGTGCGCTGTTGTTTCACTCGCCTCTCTCTCTCTCTCTCTCTCACTCTCTCACTCTCTCACTCTCTCTCCTCCCTCCCTCCCTCCCTCCCTCCCCCCCCTCTCTCTCTCTCTCTCTCTCTCTCCCTCCCTCCCTCTCTCCCTCTCTCTCCCTCCCTCTCTCCCTCCCTCTCACTCTCACCTCCCTCCCTCCCTCTCTCTCTCTCTCTCTCTCTCTCTCTCTCTCTGTCCCTCTCTCTTCTAAAACGGGAGACATGTTAAAATGCGGGAATGTGCTGAGGCTCACGCTCACGTGTAACCGGGCGGTCGGGGCTCGACTCGCCTGGCCTGCCGGTCATCGGGTGCAGAGCGGTCTGGCCTGGTCGCCGGGCGTGCCGGGGTATGATTATTCAGGCCTGGGAAGGCAGCCACTGTTTTTGGTGAGCGGTGACCGTGGCAACGGCGCGGTCGTCGCTGGGGTCGTGACCTTTCTGCAGCGGTGTACAAATGTGAATCGGCAACACTTGTTTTTACTGCCCTTTATTCACACTCGTTAAAACGCTCAAGTAAATAATTTTTGTATGGCATCAGTTATGTAACTTAGTTAAGTATAGGTTTGAAGTATGAAAATGTATGTGTCTATAAAGTACACCAGAAGTTTGAGAGATATTTCGGATAGGGTCCGTGGAATAGACGGAGTTGGCTAGCAGGATGGTTGTGAAGTCCAGGAAGGAAATCCTCTTTCGACCTGCATGTAATATCCATCGGCTCAATGTTATGTTGACCTCATTTCCTTGCATTCTGAAAACCATAGTTTTAGTAGTAGCATGTTTTAGCCTTCTGTGGTTAAGTCCTGGTTGGTAGCAGGCAGCTGTTTCTGGTGCCTTAGCGGTTACCATCAGGCCTGTGTGGTCTGGCTCTTGTGTTACTAACGGCCGTCTCGCCTCTCTCCTGCAGGCCCGTATCAAGTTCCCCATCGACTACCCCTACTCTCCACCTGCCTTCAGATTCCTCACCAAAATGTGGCACCCCAACATATATGAGGTAAGATACGGCACACAAGTTTTAAGTCTCTGCTGCTGGGTTTCAGTAGGCCAGGTGTGCCGCACACCACTGCTGCTGGCTTTCAGTAGGCCAGGTGTGCCGCACACCACTGCTGCTGGCTTTCAGTAGGCCAGGTGTGTCGCACGTCTCTGCTGCTGGCTTTCAGTAGGCCAGGTGTGCCACACACCACTGCAGCTGGCTTTCAGTAGGCCAGGTGTGCCACACACCACTGCAGCTGGCTTTCAGTAGGCCAGGTGTGCCACACACCACTGCAGCTGGCTTTCAGTAGGCCAGGTGTGCCACACACCACTGCAGCTGGCTTTCAGTAGGCCAGGTGTGCCACACACCACTGCTGCTGGCTTTCAGTAGGCCAGGTGTGCCGCACACCACTGCTGCTGGCTTTCAGTAGGCCAGGTGTGCCACACACCACTGCTGCTGGCTTTCAGTAGGCCAGGTGTGCCGCACGTCTCTGCTGCTGGCTTTCAGTAGGCCAGGTGTGCTGCACAGCGCTGCAGCTTGTTTTCAGTAGGCCAGGTGTGCTGTGGGCAGCGCCGGTGTCTGTGCGCTCCGTGTGAAGCGAATGGCGTTGCAGGTGACTCATAACTCCGCCTCCTCCCGCAGAACGGAGACGTGTGCATCTCCATCCTCCACCCGCCCGTGGACGACCCCCAGAGCGGAGAGCTGCCGTCAGAGAGATGGAACCCCCACGCAGAACGTCAGGTACCCCACAACCGCCCCTCTCCAAAACCATCGCTCGACACCTCACCCCCCAAAGCCATCCCTCAACACCTCACCTCTCAAAGCCATCCCTCAACACCTCACCCCCCAAACCCATCGCTCAACACCTCACCCCCCCCCCCCAAAGCCATCGCTCAACACCTCACCCCCCAAACCTATCGCTCATGTTGACGTTTTATCCAAAGCCACTTACAGTTGATTAGACTAAGCAGGGGTCAATCCCCCCTGGAGCAATGTTAGGTTAAGGGCCTTGCTCAAGGGCTAAACGGCTGCATCGATCTTATTGTGGCTACACCAGGGCTTGAACCACCAACCTTCCAGGCCCCAGTAAAGCTCCTTAGCCACTCTGTAGGCCAGGCCCCTTACCCTGCTTCTCTCTATCGTTTTTTTCTTTCTTTTTCTCCTCTTTCTCATTCCCTCTCTCTTCCTGCTGGGCCCCTCACACCTGCACACACCTGTGTTTCAGCTGCACAACTGCTTGAAAGGTGCTGCTGAAATGAGCTCTTAACTGCCCCGTGTCTAACTGCCCCCTCTCCTCCTCTCTTCCTCTCTCCTGTACTCATCCCCGCTTTCTGTCTCCTCTCTCTCTCTCTCTCTCCCTCTCCCTCCCTCCCTCCTCTCCTGAGCTTGACGCTTGCTGTTTATTTGATGAGAATAATCTTAACCTATGACATTCTCTGGTGTTTTTTTTAATACACCATTCTCTTCCACCGGTGGGAGAAACAGCTGGCGTTTTGACCTGATGTTTTAAATAAAGCATTAATCATGTCTCAGATTAGTCTGAACACAGGAGGTGTTTTTATTAAATCCTGTGTGCATTATTATTCTGCCTTTTTTTCTTTCATTGCTGGTTATACTTCATTTATTGTCACCAGTGTTTCTCTCTACCCCTCCCTCATTCCCTCCCTCTCCTCCTTTTTATCCATCCCCCCTCTCCATCTCTCTCTGTCCCTGCCCCAATCTATCTCCCTCTCTCTCCTCCTCCCTACCCCCTCTCTTGATCTCCCTGCCCCCCTCTCGCTCCCTCTCCCTCTCTGCCCCCCCCCCTCTCTCTCTCTCTCTCTCTCTCTCTCTCTCTCTCTCTCTCTCTCTCTCTCTCCCTGCTCTCTCCCCCCTCCCTGCCCCCTCTCTCTCTCTCCCTCTCTGTCCCCCCTCTCTCTCTCTCCCTCCCTCTCTCTCTCTCTCTCTCTCTCTCTCTCTCTCTCTCTCTCTCTCTCTGCCTCTCTCCCCCTCCATACCCCCTCTCTCTCTGACAGGTATAATTGCTGTACTGGGGCTCCTTGTTGGCTCGGCAACAGCAGTAAATAAAAATAGCCTCACGTGCTCCGCAGAGGGGGAGAGAGTTCAGGGGAGAGATATTTACAAAGAGAGAGAAAGAGAACGATCAGGGGTGAGAAATATTTACAGTGAGAGAATGCAAGCTGTCATATTTTACCCCCCCCCCCCCAACAGGCTCACCACCTACTCACTCCTCAATACACTCCGACCTATTCTCACCCACTTTCCCGTTTGTAGTGTGGTGCTTTGTTCATCTTGATAAACATTTAACATTGTTGGCCCTGACCTGGCCCTGTCAAATGCTGAAGTGTGGAGATTCAGTGCTCAATTCCAGAGCAGCGACACATTTGTTTATCTGTACAGCTAGCTAATGCTGATGCATGTTCAGCGATTGTCTCTCAGCCAGCCATTCAGGTTTTGACACTTTTTGGTCAACTCATCCCTCCTCTCGTCCTTTCCCCCCCCATTCAGTCACATACCTGCGCGCCATTAGTCAGTCCAAAACCGCCCATCGGCACATTGCTGTCGGCCCTGTTGATCGGTCGCTCTCGCCCCGTTGCTTCTAGGCCAATCCGGGATCAATGATCTACCGAGGCCGCGCTTGATTGGCTGGCCCCCGGTTTGACCTCTGACCCCCTTCTGTCCCCCTCCAGGACGATTCTGCTGAGCGTCATCTCGCTGCTGAAC
Organism: Conger conger; assembly: GCF_963514075.1. NCBI lineage: Eukaryota > Metazoa > Chordata > Actinopteri > Anguilliformes > Congridae > Conger > Conger conger. The sequence goes on along the minus strand of NC_083763.1, from coordinate 12,630,334 downwards.
GAGCCCAACACCTTCTCCCCCGCCAACGTGGACGCCTCCGTCATGTACCGCAAGTGGAGAGACAGCAAGGGCAAGGACCGCGAATACGCCGAGATCATCAGGTGAGCGCGCTCACACTGCAAAAACCACAGAATAAGTCACTGTCTGGCGACATGGCTCAGGAAGTAAGAGCAGTCGTCTGGCAGTCGGAGGGTTGCCGGTTCGATCCCCCCGCCCGGGCTGTGTCGAAGTGTCCCTGAGCAAGACACCTAACCCCCAAATGCTCCTGACGAGCTGGTCAGCGCCTTGCATGGCAGCCAATCGCCGTCGGCGTGTGAGTGTGTGTATGAATGGGTGAATGAGAAGCATCAATTGTACAGCGCTTTGGATAAAGGCGCTATATAAATGCCAACCGTTTACCATCAATTTCACACTAACAATGTCAAGCAGAGCAATCGCACAAAGTGTTTTAGTATTACATTTACATTTTTATATTTACACATCCTATTACAGTCTTATTTTTAAATAAGACTTTGCAAAACGGCGCGATGTGACAGTTTTACTTGAATCAAGATGAGTACAACATTTTAAAAAGCAAACGGTAACTAGCTAATATTTACTACTTGAGATAAAAATTTAAAAAAAAGATCTCAAGTCTTATTACAAGACGTAAACACTTAAGACTGTGAGACCACTCTGTCTCTTCAGGGCCTGGAAAAGGATGGTTACGCTGCAAGTCAATTTCAACAAGTATTTTAGCCTTCAATCTAGACTTTAAAATCTTATTTCTACCATTTGTTAGTAAATGAGACTTGACATATGAGATTTGCCAGTTGTGTAAGAACATTTTACTTGTTGAGCGGTAACTTAATACAAGCTGACATTTTCTGCTTGAGAGAAAAAAAAAAAAAAAAAAAAGTTTTAATTCTTATTATGAGACTAAAACTGACAATAGTGCGATCACTTTATCTCTTCAGGGCCTGGAATATGGCAGTTACGGTTTGAGAAATCATTGTCTTCACCTTAGACCTCCACCTTAGACCTTTACTGAATGTCTGTGATTGGTTAGAACAGGGGTGTCAAACTCCATTCGTGGAGGGCCGCAGTGTCTGCTGGTTTTTGGCGTGCTGATTGAAAGGAAACTACAAATACCAGCAGACACTGCGGCCCTCCAGGGCCGACACCCCTGGGTTAGAAAATACAGGCTGCCCGCTGAAAGCGGGACGGTTTACATTCGAGTCATTTAGCCGACACTTATAATCCAAACTGCCTTACGCTGCGCATAAGAGAGTTACATTACATTACATTACATGGCATTTAGCAGACGCTCTTATCCAGAGCGACGTACAACAAAGTGCAAATCAAACACAAGAACAAGTGCGAAGAGGACCTGAGAGGACAGTACAGTTCCAAGTCCTAGCGTAAACATACAGAAAATCAGAACCCTCGAAGAGTACAATCAACTTCCAAACTAGTATACCACAGTTTGGCTGCTAGAATACAACAATACAACAGCCAATAAAAAAAAAACAACAATACCTATACGAGCAATATATGACGAGACGTTGGTTGTGAAGTTCGGTCCCGCTCTGCCCTCCCGTCTCCCAGGAAACAGGTGCTAGCCACCAAGGCTGACGCGGACCGTGACGGGGTGAAGGTGCCCACCACCCTGGCGGAGTACTGCGTCCGCACCCGCGCCCCGCCCACCGACGAGGGCTCCAACCTCTTCTACGACGATTACTATGACGACGAGGACCTGGAGGAGGACGACGACGAGGACGAGGACGGGGACTGCTGCTATGACGACGAGGACGACTCCGGGACGGAGGAGTCCTGACGCAGCCCCGCCCCCCCCCACCCCACCCCTGCCACGCCCTTCCACCACGCCCGCCCTCTGAACTGAACTCCCCGCCCCCTCCCTGAGGACCCGCACAGACCTCCTCCGCCTGGCCCCTCCTGCTTCTGACATCCACGCCCGCTTAACAGGAAGACCACAGAGTTTGTTTCCGTTGCCGTTTTATTTTTTATTTTGGTTTTAAATGTTTAATTTTGTTGGCCACCACCCTTTGGCTCCCCAGCTACACATAACATACGTAAATGCACACACACACAAATACACACTTTAAGGCCCAGCTGGTTTTCTTTATCTTTTACACATTTTGGCTCTTTTCAGTTGGTGGAACTTGCGCTGAAGGGAACAAAGGCTTAGACTGTGTGAGTGTGTGTGTGTGTGAGCGAGCGAGCGTGTGTGTGAGCTGGCATGTGTGGTTCAGTGTGTGTGTGTGAGCGAGCGAGCGTGTGTGTGTGTGTGTGTGTGTGTGTGTGTGTGTGTGTGTGTGTGTGTGTGTGTGAGAGCGTGAGCAGGCGTGTGTGTGTGTGTGTGTGTGTGTGAGAGCATGTGTGGTTCAGCGTTTAAGTGCGTGTGTGAGTGAATGTGTGTGTGTGAGAAAGTTAGTGAGCAACAAGATCAGCACAAATCACTGGGCTATTTGTCAGAAGTCTCTGTTGTTTCTATCCTACCCCTCGAACGGTCCAGGGAGACCTAGGACTAAAGCACTAAAGCTGCAGTTTTTTTTACTCACAGTTAAAGGATGTGTGCTACACCGGCCGGCTTAGCAACCACTTCTCACGTTTGTTTGCAGAAATGGAGGCAGGTGATGTTTTGGAATATGCTCGTCCTTTTCTGTGGCTCATAGAGACGGGAGACTGTGGTTTGCGGTCCTCGTCGAGTTCGCCCAACATAGCTGTTCTGGAAGCTTAGTTTAATTTTTGTGTCTCCGTTCCATTGACATGTTAAACCAGCCCAAACACAGTACCAGGTTATAATCCAGTCATAGAATGCTTTTCTTGTTTGTACATGTGATCCCATAGCTGTGTTAGTAAATATTGGAAAAGCATTTTCAGTGTTGTAACTGACCAGCTATACAGCGTAGGCTAACCGGTATCGGTGAAAAAGAAAGGTCAGGTTTTCTTATCAAGCGCCCTTTTTTAGGGGTTCTTTATGTGAACTCGAGGTTTTATCGTGTTTAATGTGATTTTTTTTTTTGCCAGGTGAAAGCTACGATAATATAGCTGGGTTATGATATGGTGATCTTACGGAGACTTCAAACTGCAAACGGTTTCAGTAGAGCACTGTGGTGTTGGTTAGCTCGTGCGAGGATGTCCGAATTTCAGACGGTTAGCTTGTGCTAGTCGGTTATTGCGTCAAGTTGACCTCAAACATTAGTCTTTCCGTGGCAAGCTGGCTCGTGTATCTCTCAGATCTGGTACCGTGGATCATAAAACCGGTTCTTTCTCTCGAGATTCCAAGTGGCACTCAAAGCTCAATTTACGTGCTTATTCTGTCTGAACCAGTTACTATTAAAATTCAGTATTTAAATAAACAAAAACGTACTCTTGAAGTCTTCATGGGCAATAACTGTGGCAATTTAGCAGGGGAAAACCAGCGTGGTAACCGAACTGAAGGAATCGTTCGGTCTGTAAATGACAAATTGGGGGGTGGGAGGGGGTGGGCAGGGTTACTGTACTCCAATAGGGATGGAAGCCGTGCATGGCGTTAGCCTGCTAGCCCGTCCAGTGATTAGTATTAACGGTATTGGATATGAATTCATAAGCCCAGTTTATGTGATATGTGGGTGAATGATATGATGATTTATCTTGCTCGGAACACAGTCGGAACAAAGTTGCGAGGATTTATGTTTAGCTCGGGACTAATTTTTTGTGAAGCTGCAGGTTGATCGTTTGTTTATTCTCCCTTTTATCTTTTTTGTTTTGTTTTGTTTTTTTTTCTGCCCTCTTTTTGAAAAGGAGCGTTTGGTGGCAGATTCAGAGGGATCATCAGCTACCATTTTTGGAAGCTAAAACCTCAGGACAAAAACTAAGACGAAACCAGTAGTTTCTCTCCTTTTTTCTTTCTTCTCGTCGTCAGGTCCTCTCAAGAAAGCTGGTCCCCATCACCTCCGCTTCAGACTGTTTACAATCTTTCCCCTAATATTGATATTGATACTGCTATTGATATTGATATGCACATGTGGAGATTTTGACCATCATTTGATGTATTTTTTTTTCCTCTTTGTATTTTTTTTTTCCTTTTTCTTATGGTTTGTAAATCTATTTAAAACTTAAAAATAAAGATCTTTATCTAATAGTTACGTTCTTTTTGTGTGTAAAAAAGAAAAGAAAAAAAGGGTTCATTCATCAGCAGGAAACATTCCCCTTTAAAAACACTACTTGAATATATCCTCAACTGTGCAAGAATTGTTTGATGTACAATGCAGTGTTGTTCTTAAGTGGGCAGTCTCTATGCTAGACGTTTCTCAAAAAATCATTACATTATATCAGTTATTTAGCTGACGCTTTTAACCGACTTACAGTTGATTAAACTAAGCAGGGGCCAATCCCCCCTGGTGTAATGTGGGGTTAACCTCCTAAGACCCGCACTCTTTTTTGGTATACATTTTTAATTTCTCTTTGCTATTTGGGCTTATTGGGACCTGATAAGTATAAAAACTAAGCATCATCTTTTGACATGATGTAGTTTTTGAGAAAAATGATGTCCATATATGTGGACTCTCGGTCTTAAGAATGAAGTATTATGGTTGTACAGCCCAAAATGTGGAGTCCACGCATGTGTACGCCAGGTCTTAGGAGGTTAAGGGTCTTGCTCAAGGTGGGATCAGCTGCACGGATCTTATTGTAGCCACACTGGGGCTTGAACCACCAACCTTCCAGGTCCCAGTCAAGCACCTTGGCTGCCCCTCTACTTTCACTAATTCTGTTTGTTTGCAGAAATGTGGTTAAACTTCAGAGCTCATCCGGCCTGTTTCTTAGCCCCCCGCTCTTCCTGTTTCTCAGTCTGTTCAGCTGCTGGGCCCTGCTGTCAATCAAAGGTCCCGGGGCAAGGCGGTGTCTGCAGGTTCCTGTGGCTCCTTTCAGCCTACAGCCTGTGTAGGCCTCACCAACCGACACTGCGGCAGAACTTCAGCATTAACTCCCCTGTCACAAGCAGAGTAACAGAAGGGAAATGCTCAAGTTGTGTACTGTGAATGGTATTGGTTAGCAGGTTTCATAAGGTTCCCTTTGTTTGGGGATTGTGTTAGGTGAGCTACCACAAAGTGTCCCTTCAGCCATACAGGAGATGGAGAATGGTGATTTTAATATTTTTCACCTTATACTTTACCTATATATACCTTTTAGACATCAGTAAATTAGTGATCCTTTTGAAATAAAACATGTTTTCTCTGAATATTAGAGGCAAAAATCATGATTTGAATCATGATAGGAAAGAGTTACTAAGTATATGGAATACTTATTTAACCTTGGTGTGCTGGCTGGACCTGGCGGAACCTGGCTGGCAGGATCGGGGAGGGTGAATCATCCAGGCTTCCCTCCGGTTACTGACGCATTAGTTCCACCCAATGACTCAACAGCCTCTCACTGCCACCTAGTGTTCATGAGGGGGATATGCCTCTGAAATGGCCACACGGGTCCCGTCATTCAGGGAACTGAACAGGGGGAGCAGACTGCAGCGGCCATCGTCCTGCTGTGCGGGGGTAATTCAGCCGCAGCTTGGGGCAGCATCTTAACCATGATCCAAGGTCTTAGATCACCAATATGTGACTAGAATGTTGACCGAATGTTCAATGTTCTAATACTGATGTCACAATCACTACTGCTATTTTAAATCAACGTTCTAGAACCTGATTTTAGAATTTTGGAGAAGAGAAAATGCATTGGAAAATACTTTTTAAATTAAGAGGCTGGTGATTCAAAATTGGCGTGAACTATGACAAAATGGGAGGAGGGAAAGTGAGGCCTGCGGCCTGCTGTAAAAAGGTATTGTGTTTCATCTTTTAACCTGTTGGGGGCAGTAAAGCCTCACTATTTTACTAGTCAGAGCAAAAACCTGGGCAATGAGTTCCCAATTCAGTCAAGGTTTCCAAAACCTTAAGGTTCCCCACACATGTTCTACAGTCTGAATGTTCCACTCTTACTGTTCTCAGATTGCAATATTCCACACGCTTACTGTTCTTTAATTGGTGTTCCACACACACTATTCTACAATCTACTCTAGTCAATCTAATCATTTTCCATGCTCTTACTGTTCCACAATCTCAATGTTCCACAACCATACTGTTCTACAATCCCAGTGTTCCACACTCTTACGGTTCTATTCTCAATGTTCCACAAGCTTACTGTTCTGCAATCTCGTTACCCCACACTCAGAATCACACACACACGTCAGTGCCCTGCACTCACAGTGCTTTGCAATGACATTTCCCAGTGAAATATCAGAGTTCTTTGATATTTCGCCAGTAATGCCATGTCGCATTAAGAGTGCCAAGCTTCCCTGGGTTAGTAGAGCCTAAGAGAAACCCTAATATTCTCAGGGGACAGAGGGAAAGTCTCTCTGCCGCCTCCTCACCTCTCCGTCTGCTTCATTCTGACGGGCAGCTGCATTTACACCGCTCTGTCTCCGGGGACCGTTTCAGACGCGGTGAGCCCGGGTACTGCGCTCATAGCATTCAGGGAACATTTAAACGGAAGACCTTTAGGGTTAGAGCAGATTAAATGCCGGCTGAAGATAAGAAAATGCAGACTGCAGACCTCGGGAATACTCCCAAATAATGCCTGTGTGGGCGTCTCGTCTGAAGATCGGGTAGTGCACAGTTTTGTTTGAAGCTGGGGTGGGCGAGAATAAGCTTCTAAGAAATACTCTGAGCTGTCCCTCAATGCTTGAAATATTAATAAATGGGGTACAGCAGCTGTCAAATATGTGAATTTCTAGATGTTTGTTTTCCACTACTATGCTTCTCAAATAATTATGCTGTGGCGTGCTGTTTGTTTAAAGCTATAGACAGAGCTGCTCTGCGAGGTATGGTAATTATCCTGTTCAAACAACCTGTATTAACTTCCTTTAACATATCTTACGTAAAGGCCAGATTTCTTAAAGTTCGTTTGTAGGCGTAGTAGTTCTCATTCGTGACTCAGAGCGCCCCCTGGTGAACATATGAACACCTACACTTTGCATGTACCCTTGTTGAATTGTTTTTAAAAATCGCTGAACCGTGGCCATCTGTTTTTACTTGTTTATGGTTGATTGAAAGCAATTATGCATACAGAAGCTTGTGTAATGCTTATACGTTGTTACAAATGCGTTTCAAATATTTTATATATACTGTATATATTATAGCCTCGATATACATATTTTGACGCACATTTTCTATTTGAAATACTCTACCTGAAAAACTATTGTATTTGTCGTTGTGGTGTGGTATCACACATTTTTTTAAATATTTAAATACTCAGGCTCTGAATATAAATGAGCCTGAGTGTTATCTCCTCAGGAAGTGTTCCTAATTAATAATCCAGGATTACCGTTCCCTTGGTGAAAGTGTAACAGCAACATGTTTATCTCTAAGCATTCAAACTGATGGAGAGTGTTCCACACACAGTATTCCGCCCCCCCCCCGCTGTACCCCCCGCTGTACCCCCCGCTCTACCTCCACACCTGTAGCTGTCCCCCGTGCGGCTCAGGCGCAGCCTGTAGAGCACTGACCGCATGCTCATTGCGAGCCGCGACGTCTGCGGTTCGAATCCGACCGTCCGACTTTTGTCGCATGTCTTCCCCTCTCTCTCGCTCCCATTCTTCCTGTCTCTCTATACTGTCCAATAAAGCTGAAAAAGGCCTAAAAAAAAAAAAAAAAAAAAAACTAGGCTCATGAGTATTGATTAAATCTAGTTTACGAAGAAGGGAACTGGATTAGAGTGCTACGCGGCCAACGGAAGACGGCGGCTTGGCTTTTTGCTAGTGAAAAGGACAGGCTTGAATCATTCAGCATAAACTGCCGTCGATGACTTTTGGCGATTGTAAGTTCCGTGAAGTGTATGTTTTCTCCAAAGCCTTGTGGAGGACTGGTGATGGTAATTGTATCGAGCAGATAGAAGAAGAGTGGAGACGTCAGGGTCTCAGTGCGGACTCGCGGGGTCACTGGAGGACCCTGCAGGTTTTTCGTGGCTGAAGCCTGATTTGTGGAGGCTCAGGTGGAGGGATGTGTTCTGGGTGGAGAGCGCCTCGCTCTCTCTGACCCCGTGTTCCAGAAATGATTTGGATCATTCGCTCTGCTCCTCTGCCAAGTCCCACAGGGGCTGATTCCTTCTGTGCCTGAACTCAAACAGGGTCGGTGTGTGTGTGTGTGTGTGCGTGTGGGGGGTGGGCTATTGCCAAATGTCAGAAAATATGTACTTTTTGTCACTATGGCAACTGATTGGAAATAGAGCACAAGAATGAAGGAAATGTGCGGCTGACACATCCTTCCTCCCCTCCCTACGTTATGGGCTGTCAGAGACGTCCTCCCCCCCGCCCACTGAAGGACCAGGTACAGCCGGGGCCGCAAGCCTCACTGCTTCTGCTGTAGTGTAATTCTCTAAGTGTGAGTCGCTGTTATTTCTAATCTCCGTCCGCTCTATTTTTAGAGAATCCTGTGCTCTCAGGTATATGGCTGTATGTCCACGGTCTGAAGATTGCTTTGTGCGTTCCGTGACGCAGGCAGGGTCATTAAGGAAGAGGTGGGAGTGTTTGTTTTTTTTGGAGACTTTTGATTTGACGAGACTTGATTTGCGAGAGGCCCTTCAGTCACGGCTATGGTACTTTATCTCGCCAACAACCTTCTGCTCGCAACGTTCCAGCTCGCTCGCACACCACACTACCTCAGTCTTTTATTTGGCTGTTTGAATCCGTTTTATAGTCTTTAATTGTGACATCACATATTTTAAATGGAAAGGATTTTGGAATGTTTTTTATTTAAATCTTTTTTTTTTTAATTCCTAGAACTTAATTGCTTTCAATTACCAGTAGTGATTGTGACATCAGCATTGGAATGTTCAGATAAGAACATTCCGATCGTATACTTGTGACCTCACAACTTAAAGGGTTAAGCATTTATTTCCGCAGTTATGCCGCCGTGCACAGCGAGAGTATGGTGACCTTGTTCCGTCTCGGATCTAATGAGGATGGAAGCACTGTACTGACCTTTTCACACAGAAAACACGCTGTATCACTCCCCGAATCGCCGAGCAGGCATACGGGACTCCGAGTTCAATCTCTGGAAGTTAAATAACTTTCATCTTGTCTAAAGCTCTCAAAACTATTTCAGAGACATTTGGCTTCTGCCCTCACAGTTGACCTCGTATCTCAATTAAAGTTATGTGCTTGCTTTTAGGTCGTTAACATTCTGTGTTTAAATGGCTCACCAAAACAAATGTATGCTCTTTGTTTGCGTTTAAGATAAACTATTGTGCTCAACTGGAAATGCTTTCCCATTTACAATAACTAGAAATATAATTTAATTATAATATATTTTAAGATATTCCTTCAGCTGGTTGTCTTTTTTTCTTGTTTCATTTCGAACTGAAGAACATACAGGATATGTCACATTGATATATATTTTCAGTAACTATAAAGATATGTTAAAAAAAGAAATTGTTTGTAAACTCAAGGTATTTCTTGAACTTCTGATATTTTTGGGATGAATGTGTGGTGAAGGCATCTGATGACCATCGGAGGACCCATCCTCCCTCCCGCAAGCAGTGAAATGACTGAAGCTTGATCTGGCCCTCGATGACTTCCAGATCTGCTCCAGCAAGGCTGAAGGCCTGCGACTCTCCTATGGCTGATAGGCCCTCTGGCCACCTGCCTGTTGAGACTCACCCGTCCCTACAGCTGATAGGCCCTCTGGCCACCTGTCTGTCTGTCTGTCTGTCCGTCCGTCCGTCCGTCTCCACTGTGACAGCCGCCGCCTCAGGTTGGTCACTTTAGAGACTCCAAACTGCTTATTATGGTGTGACACTGTTCTGACTGGCTCCAGACTTTTTGACAGAAGTTCTAACAGAAGGAGGGTTTTTTTGTGTGTGTCTCGGTTGAGGAACAGCGTTGAGGTGGGTGGCAGGGGAGGATCAAACGAGAGTTCTGATGTTACCTGGATATAGTTTATCGCCTCTGATTTTGTGAGAAGTGCTTTTGGTTCCTGCTGGTCCCTGGAGTCAGCTACATATGTAGTCCTATGGTTCTCAGATTTACTCTCTCTCTCTCTGTCTCACCCTCCCTCCATCCTTCTCAATCTATATCTCTCTCTCTCTCTCTCTCTCTGTCTCTATGCAACATCGTTGTTGTGTAACCCTGACACTACATGAATGCGCTTCTTGTGGCTTGGCCCCCTGTTAACTGAATGGAAATGTACCCCTGTCTGTGTAAAATAGCAGGCTAGCACGGGTGCATGGTGTTGCTGAAATGTGTATAATAAAAAGACATGTGACAGAGTATCTCCCTCACTGGGGCGTGTGGAACGACATGCTGTGTGCCCATAATGCATTGTGAAGCTGCCCCCTTATATTAAAAAATCTACGTACACAGATTTAGTTTTTTATTATGATTGTTTGTGTTTAGGTACCAAAATTAAAGAACGCATTACGCTGCTAATGCTCAGTTAAAATATTTAATACGCTATTTGCAAAGCAGTGCAATTTGTGTCACAATTCATTGGGTGAGGTTGGTCTCTTGTGACAAGTGACAAGTAGACAATTTTCTTTCTCTTTTTTTGCCTACCCCGCCCACACACACACACACACACACACACACACACACACACACACACACACACACACACACACACACACACAGTATATGTATATGCTACTTCTTACCACTGCAATCTTTTGTATCCCTACATTCTAAAGAAGAAAGACAGGTACCCTCCCAGGGATGATAATTAGGGCTCTGATATTCACAAGATTAATGTGTTATATTTTATTTCTTTGTGTATGTACTCTGGAACCATGTTTTTTAACATTAACTGTTCATTTCATTAATTACTATAGTGGGTCAACAGGCACTGGGAAGACAGCATGGAGTTCTTGCTCTAAAATAGTATTAATGGGTTTTTAATATTCTTCTAAGCTTATTGTATTTCTGCTACTAAAGCTGTTTATGAATTTCCCATGGTGCTATGCATTGTTCCCTTTGTGATTGTGTAGCACACACCATACCATTTAAAAAAAAGGAAATGTCCAATTGTTGAGGAACCAAAAACAATTGCAATTATTGTCTGATTAGAGCCACATAAAAATGTCCCCAAGAATCAGGATACCAAAGAAAAAGAACCTCCTCTCAAAGTAAGACACAATTGCTACAATACCCAGGATGCATTGTGTAGCCCCTGTTTGCATCCACATTTATGTAATTACAGTGGGATCAGAGATGGCATTGCTTATACGTTAGGGAAGCACGGGCCTTGCAAAACAGACTGATTGAAAATAAATCATCGTAAGAAATTACTTTTTGCTAACAGATAAGTGCTGTGACAGGCTTACAGTGACTAATCTTCCCCAGCTGAGCTGGCTGCTGTACTGTAGTTTTAGATCTTTTGTTTGTTTGTTTTTTTCTTCCACAGGCACAGGGACATTTTCATTGCTTCATCAAGATCAATATGTGATGATATCACATGTCTAATACTTTTTTCTATCTTAACCCTTTGCAGAGTTGGGTTTTTTGGAATGATTTTTCAACATTCTAAGTCACTGTTCTAGAATTCCATTGCTTTCACTTATCAGTAGTAATTGTGACATCAGCATTAGAATGTTCAGTTACGTACATTCTAATCACATATTGTCGTCTTTCAACTTAAAGGTTAAATCTCCAGTTAAGAGCAGGATGTCTGTTATTGACCAGTGTGAGTGAACACCCATGAAATGCATATGAACTTTAACCAAGCCAATACTTTACCTCTATCAAGCCTTTATTTATGTCTCTCTACACTTGCAAAACAAAGTTACAATTCAAACTATTCGATTTACCTGTTACCACCATGTTATGTAAGAATGTGTGCGCATATGTGTTTGCATGTGTGTGAGTGTGTGAGTGTGTATGTGTATGTGTGTGTGCATGTTTGTTTAATGACTTTGGCTTCACTGGCTCTCTGACACCCTGGGAAATTAGAATGGATGGGCTCACTAGGCAGGCCTTGCAGGAGTAATACTCATCTACTTTCCTGCCAATTAGTTAATTGCATTTTAATGTGCGGTGAAGGAATCCGCTGACGGCCCTGCTCTCCACTGGATTAACTGAGTAGACAAAACCCCAAAAAAATTAACTTATTCAGAAAAATAAAATCTAATAAATGATACAGGCAACGTGTCTTGAAACAGGACACAGAGAGTGAAAGAAGGTTTGCTGTGAAACAACGTCAGTGAAAAGCCACCTCAACGTGTTTGTTTGCTTGGAGAGTTAACTCGCAAAGAAGAAATACAGCGATTCTCAATGGCCATGACCGATTTTGCCATGACCGCTCGGAAATGCCAGATCGCGTTGCTTCATGTTACATTTCGGGGTCCAATATGCCACACACCTTCACGTCACGTTCGGCATGGAATCAGGTTGATGTCAAATGCATGCATCTCCTTAACCCTTTAATGGGTGAGAGCACAAACATGTGGTTAGAATGTTCTTAACTGAGGCCTGTAACTATCACTGACGACTTGTTCTAAAGCCTCTATTTAATTTCATTCCTAAAAGAGAACATCAGTTTAGGAATGGGAATTAATGTCATTTTAATCTATTATATTCATTTTTACTATGTATTTTAAATGACTATTTTAAATGATGATATTTCCTTTCTAATGTTATTTATTTATCTATTTTCCTTATTACTACTTATTTTCTTTCCAATTATTTGTACATTCGACACGCTTGCCAAAGAGGGCACCTGCTCTCCAAGTTTAAATAGAGTAAAAATGTAATTAAATGAATGAAAATTTAAGCCCTAGTCCAGAGGCATATGTACAGCATTTACCTAACGCCACCCCACCTCACCCCACCCCCCCTGCAGAGCCTCTTGGCCTCCTGGTTACACCCCTGCTTACGGACGGATGACAGCAGCGATTAAATTATACGGTGCATATTCAGTCACTGGACTGGCAGTGTCCTCAGCTGGGCCCGGCACTCTTTGTCCTGATCCCTCCGACGATGCATCATGTTCTCTTGTGTTGTAGCCTGCTGGAGCTAAGAGCCCCTGCTAAATTAATGTCATGTAATAGCGCTAATTGCCACACACTGGAATTTTCGGAAGACGCGGTCCATCATTATAAACATTATTTTGACATTTCACATCTTGCATCAATTATTTCTTTCTTTCTTTTTTTGCTTAAATTAACTGTGAGGTACCGTTGCACATCTTATTTTTCACCGTTAGTCTGTCATATGTTGTTTTAGTCTGCTTAATGAGCTAAAATTGAAAATTAAAAATATTATCGGTGGCACACATTACCATCCCTTAACCTTAAATATAATTAATGTGTTTTCCCTTTCTCTTTTAAAAATGAAATGAGAATAAGTTAAAATACTGTATACGTGTAGTTATCGTAATAATAGCGTGATGCAGTGGGTAGCCTCACAGCAAGAAGGTCCTGGGTTGGAATCCCGGCCCGGGCCTGCCTGTGGGGAATTCCCATTTCCTCCTCGTGTCCGTGTGGCTTTCCTGAGACGTTTCAGCGGTCCCGTTACACCAAGTTCAGTAAAGTCTAGAGAAGTGTTTCAATCCAAAACAATTACGGATTTAACTGGTCTGCTCCAAAGACGTGCGGGTATGGTTAATTGGAGAGTCTACACTTCCCCTTAGTGTGAGTGTGTGAGTGAATGGCGTGTGCGTCCGAGATAGATTGGCAGCCCGTCCAGGGTGTATTCCGACCTCTCACTCAATGCATGCTGGGATATGCTCCAGCACCCACTGTGACCCTGGCCAGGAATAAATTGGTTAGATAATGGATCGATGGATGAATTAATGGATAATAATGGATTATAAAAATGTAAACGTAAGGTTTTTCTCCTCAGGATCTTGCGGTTGTTCCATTGTGCCTGCTTAATACCAGATGTGCACATTCTACTGCAAGATGAAATAATGTAAAATTCCACATCTTGGTAGAGACTGCAAGGATTCTGTCTATCATTCTGTTGTGGTAGGTGGCTTATCTTTAATCCAAAAAATTAATAACATCAAACCATTTCAGTCATCGTCAAGCCTACAAGAGATAATCTACAAATGTCTCCGAAGTACAGTAATATCAGAATATGAAAACAAATTATTTTCCTATTAAATATACGTAAATATTTGGATATGAAATGCCGTTTCCGGTGGCAGTAGATGCACGTGCCAGAGTCCTTCTGCGTAGTGAATATTATTGAGGTCAGTGGATTCATTTTATGGAGAATCCCACATGATCTATGAAGCACTTCACCCTGTGTCTCTCCCGTTCTCCTGCGGGTGAGTGTTGTGTGGTGTTTATTGCTTCCTGCCTGTCAACTTCGACATGCTCATCTTCTGCATCCCTTCCTTTCTGTTCTCCCAGCCTCAGTATTGGGTCAATCAGATGGGCTGTACTAAAGCTTTAAAACGTGATGTGATTTTTTTTTATGCTGTTCATTCCCCCAAAGAGGCAGGTTTCGCTGTGCATGAGATCATTTTTAAGATATAAGAAACCATAGAAATGTTTCCACTGGCTGGCATATTTGATTCTGAGCTGTTGAAAGGGCAGTAAAACACTGATCATTTGAATGCCTTATATGACCAACTTTGGTGCTCCTCAGTTAAAGTTAGGGGTCCGCTCTGTTTGTGGAAAATGCATTGTTAAAATGGAGAAATAATGTACTGTTACGGGCTAGGAATTCCTGTGATAAATAGGGAGCGGAGAGTAAATATTATAGTCTGCTGTGTATTTTTAAATTTGATTTATTCATTAATTTATTTTGAGTTATTTGTTTGTACTTTATTACCGTGACCATTTCGGTGAATCTGGCCTAATTGTAAGCGCTGTATACAAATAATATTAAACTATTAATAGCCCTCATCACGTAAAGCAGGAAGCAAATAACTCTGGCTCAACCAGCACCAAAGAGCAGCAAAACAGAATTAAGAGCAAACCCATTGGCACCTGTTTTCTGTTCAGCATGCCTACTCTGTACAGGCATACGTCATAACGAACTATGCGTTTAAAAATATGTATACATTTTTGGGAACTGTTTATTAGGACAATTTACGCGAATAGCCTGTCGGCCAACGATTAAATTAAATTCCCCGTGATTAGACCTAGAGTAGCCAAATATCGCCATATGACCATCACTCGAAGGTATTTAAGACTCTTCAGTTACCTTTGTGATTACCGTTGTAGTCAGAAGCAAAGCAAAAAAAGAAGAAGAGAGCAAGTACAGTGCCTCCTTTGTCTTATTGTCTTCTAAAAGCAATAGTGAAAATAACTCCATGGGTAAACGTTGAATTTAATAACATAAATAACAATTTAACAATATACCCTACTGTGCGTTTAGCCTACCTCTCTCCTCACTTCACACCGACACTCTCCGTGTCCTTCTCTCCACGTCAGACTTTCGAGCCCTTCCTATATTTAAACGCGAAAAAATCTATTTGTTGCCATAGCTCTCGCCAAGTTTCCAGGGAAACCGGGGTAGGTCAGAATAGACCTGAAGACAGGAGAAATAGGCCTATACGCTGTAAATCGAATTATTCAGCAGAGTACATTCTGACACGCTCCACTGAGTTAACTTTTCAACTTCCATTTTCAGTACCGCACTCCTGTGTCGATACGACCTCATCGTTTAAGGAATTTTAGGGATCTAAATTGGGATCTGTTGGGAGATAGTGTTGGGAGGTAGTGCCTTATTTTTGTGACGCACAGACATTTGTCACATAGACCGATTAAAATGACAAGGCGTGGATATTACACCATAGTCTTCAGGCTAGCGTGTAACATTATCCTAAACATTTACATTCAGCTTAATTGCTTCCGTTCCAACTTATATGGCTTATGAGAGGCTGTAATTTCATGGTCATCAAAATTAGATAGATATTAGATTCGTATTTCTTTGACAATGGGCATTTTGATGATGATGATGATGATGATGATGATGATAGTAGTACAAGAGTAAGAGCAAAGCTTGGTGCGGTCCTAGATAGCTCTGTTTCTGGGCTCCAGTGTATATGTATGGTATATTTATCACTGATCCTGAAACGTTGGTTTTGCGTTACAGGTGGGCAATGACCTGCCTCAAAATGATGCTGTATTCCTTTGTGTACAGCGCTGGCCCTTTGGGTCCATCGGTAAATATCGGCCCCCTGAATGCAGTAGAATATCTTTATGAAGCCTAAACAGAACTCCCCAGAGCTCTCCAGAGGTAAAGAGGCAACACATTACTTCCGGACGTGGCTTTGACGTCATGACATTGTATTTTAATGACTTTGAAGGCTAATTGTTTCGGCATAATCCATTACAGTCTCTCGGGGGAAAGGGCGCGGGGCCAATTGCATGCCCAATTTGCGCTCTTTATTTCACGCCACCTTTCCATTTTCTCGTGCGTCCAACAGGGTTTTGCACAGGCGAAAATGTGATGGATCGTTCGACGCGGCGTGATTTAGTTGCGGCGATATTTCGCGTTAGAATTTATGATGATAATTCCAGTGATGATTGGTGACGAAAGTGACGGCAGTTCTCAAACGGACCTCTCCTATTGGCTGACTCGAACACCGCGAGCGGCTCGCTGTATAAATTGTGCGGCAGACGCACTGAAGGCTTTTGTCATGTAGTTGAGGTGCGATAAGTTCTCGAAAAGGAGGCAGCGGAAGGGTCAGCACAGACAAAGACACCTGTTACCGAAGTCTAGACTTCTGCCAGAAAACTAAGAACCACAGTAAGTATACACAATTTTAGAAATTCCATACAGATCTAGCCTACTACTTTTTCAATCGAAATAACTTATAGTTGCCTATATATAGGCTATATGAAGACATTTTCACTTCATTACACGGAGATGATCTAGAGCAGAAATGTTTTTCAAGCGTAGCCTATAGCCTACGTTTGTTTTCAGCGATCACCAGTTTGCTCACTAAAGCCTACAGTTGGTCAAAATATCGTGTCATTCTCAAACATGTTGCCGCAACTACCACCGACTGTATTATTGTCAGCCTGGTTGATTTATCAAGGAAAAGGGCGGGGGGAATAAGTTGACAGTCATGCAAGTAACCGCCAACATCGGCTAATATTTAGTTTCACAGACTTATTTCACCGGTCCTCTACAACACTTATTTTCTAATTCCATGTTTACAGTGATATTCATTCAAAACGCCTTTTTACATTACTCTGGTTCGCGTGGATATTTACTGCAGTGTACAACACCGCTGAATGAAATTGTGCTTGTTATTACTGAGGAAATGCACAGATTTATAGACTATGCGTCTTATTGTCCGCGTTTGCCCGAGTACGTGTCCGGGTCCATACAGAGAACTCAAATTGGCTCGAGAGCTATTTTTACAAATGCGCATTGTTCTCCTCCCAGGCGCAGGTGCGGCGCAATTACAGTTCCATTTCAGCCGCTCTGACACAATATGCTGTTTCCTTATGCCTTCGGAGAGTGCACGGGCACCACCAGACTGACAGTAAAACACAAACTGTAAAATGCATTTTCTGGGGTACACTCGGGCAAAACTTCCAAAAGTTGGCCGCGGAGCATTTATGCGCATGCTGCCAGTCCGCATGTTCCAACGTTTCATCGCCCCAAGTGTATGAAGCTTTTAATTTAACTCTAATTTAAATTAGACATTTTCAGTGGTCTACATTTTATGTCCTCGTTACCTCGAGAATTGTTTTGTGCTATGAAGTATGAATGCCCTAATTGTATTTGAATGGCCTGTTTTTTTCTCTCCAAGTGTCAGCCAGGTGATGTAATCCTAATACCCCCAATGCAAAAATAAAGAAAAACATTTAATTAAAAGTATTATCTGCCTTGAGGAAGGATACTTGAGTGCCGGATTATAGTTTGTATTTCCGAAGCAGCAGGTGGAAATTAATGGACTGTTGCAATCAGAGATTATGGCAAGCCGGTGAAAAGTCAGCCTCTTAAGAAAGACATCCTCACTGCATACCACGGCAATGTACTGAGATTGGTTCATGCAAGTGAAATGTAGAATATTGGTGTCCTAATTGCTTAGAGAATGGATTCTTTGTTACTGAAACTAAAGAGGTAGGACTCGATACAGTTCAGGGCTGTGCTGCAGATCCCCGTTTCTGACAGGGAGGACAGGAGGATGGAGTGATCCACTGTGTCGAAGGCAGCAGATTCTAGAAGAATCAGGACAGAGGAGAGGGAGGCTGCTCGAGTGGCATGAAGTGATTCACTGATGGAGAGGAGATATACACCCAGTGAGCACTTTATTAGGTAGACCTGTTCACCAGCTTGTTAATGTAAATATTTTATCAGCTAATTATGTGGCAGCAACTAAATGCATAAAAGCATGCAGACATGGTCAAGAGGTTCAACTGTTTTTCAGTCAAAATTTCGGAATGTGGAAGAAATGTGATCTAAGTGACTTTGACCATGGAATGATTCTTGGTGCCGGACAGGGTGAACTGCTGATCTCCTGGGATCTCCTGGGATCTTCACATACAACAGTCTCCGGAGTTTGCAGAGGAAGTTGTGAAAAACAAAAAACATCCAGTGAGCAGCAATTCTGCAGACAGAAACGTCTTGTTAATGACAGGGGTCAGAGGAGAATGGCCAGACTGGTCAAAGCTGACAGGAATGTGACAGTAACGCAAATAACCACACATTACAACAGTGGTATGCAGAAGAGCATCTCTGAAGACACAATGCGTCAAATCAAAGTGGATAGGCTACAGCACCAATAAGTATAAAAAATAAGTAATAAATACCTAATAAAGTGCTCACTGAGTGTATGTGCAATTGGTTTCTTACAAGTGCATAATTACAGACAGGGAAATGGAAATTATATAAATGTTTTGAAAAACAATATCACATGTTTATGTACTTGTCAGATACAATTGCCTAATAATATTTGTGCACAGAAAAGCATATCTTGTTATGCTATGCTTAAAACTACCTCTCCACAACAGAAAGGCAAAATAAACCATTTTTGGTTTTGGTGTAGTGTGGCTTCAGCTGTGCTGTATTATGAAACTGTGCACACCTTGACTCTATCACAATGAATCATAACAGACACAGCAAAGTTGTTAAATGGATTAATAATGTAAAATAAACCCTACTGGGCTTTGTGCCATTTTGGCTGACAGCTTACCTCCAGACACATTTACAGAGGAGTGGGATTTGAATAGAAGTCACGTCACTGAATGACGGGATTGAAAAATGTATAAAGAAACGCGGAGAGACGCGCAGGACTGTGTCATTTTCCTGAACGGTATTGGATGTGACAGCGGCGCTCCCTCCTGTTCTGCGCTGTGCCGATGCTTGCAATCGGTCGGGTTCTGGTGAAGGCAAACCCATTACCAGCAAGCACATGCAGCATGCACAGGAGGTCCTCTTCGTGTGATCGGAGCGTCTGATTTAATGGCTCGTGTGCTGGCAGCTCCAAGCGCTGCCTGCAGAATTTTCAGAAAGAACCGATACAGAACATTAGCCAGCGTGCAATTTTCTCCCTCTCGTTCTGTTCTCGGTAATTGCCTCGTCTTTACAGAACATTTCCATGTGGTTTCATACGGCGAGCTTAATTACCAATTTAACAGCACGGGCGCCAATTTCGCCTGACCTGTCTGACTGTCCCCGTGTCCCAGCGTGAATGTGAACAAAGAACTGCGCCAAACCGTATGACTTCTGTGGTCAACGGGTCCAGTCCGTAGGCAGGAATGCTCAGCGCATGTGTGAGTCAGTTAGTGCTAGCAGTATTGGCCTATGAGAGTGAGTCAGTCAGTGCAGTATTGGCCTATGAGAGTGAGTCAGTCAGTGCAGTATTGGCCTATGAGAGTGAGTCAGTCAGTGCAGTATTGGCCTATGAGAGTGAGTCAGTCAGTGCAGTATTGGCCTATGAGAGTCAGTCAGTCAGTGCAGTATTGGCCTATGAGAGTCAGTCAGTCTTTGCTATATTGGCATGTGAGAGTCAGTTAGAGGTAGCAGTCTTGGCATATGTGAATCAGTCAGTTATCGCAGTATTGGCATATGAGAGTCAGTTAGTGGTAGCAGTCTTTACATATGGGAGTCAGTTAGTGGTAGCAGTCTTGGCATGTGATAGTCAGTTAGTGTTTCTAGTATTGACATATGATAGTCGGTTAGTGGTAGCAATCTTTACATACGAGAGTCAGGTAGTCGGGGGGGTTCTTCACTGGTGGTTATCAGTCAACAAGTGAACTCTACCTAAGGCACATTCCCGCTGAGAAGGCTATGAGTCCAAGCTGAATTGCAGGGGGGGAAAACCTAACTCTGGCTTGTTAATGTCACACACAGGCCAGCTTTTCCCCCTGATGGTCACTCCGGTGCTCCAGAGTTCTCCTCAGCAAATTCTGGGCGAGAGGTCCAACTCTGACTCAGAAAATGACATGGTTTTGGCAGGCGAGACAGGTGGCACAGAGGCCGCGGAGAAGGGGTCAGACTCCAGACAGCCCATCGGGGAGATGCAGGAGATTGCGAGACGAGGGCAACAGACTCGGTGCCTGACCGATACAGATACAATTCCACCCGCGCTGTTATCAGGAGCGAAACAATATTATTATATCAGGTCGGTTATTATGAAAGATCAAAGCCAATGGAGTGCATTAAGTGAGGCATGAACAGCAGGGTTGAAAAGGTGTAGCAGGAAAATTAGCATAGCGGGAAAAGGCGACGGCATTGTTTAAACAGGTGTGTTTTTCGGTGGACAATGTGAGGCACTGATCTCGGCGATAAAGAGGGAACGTAGGAAGAAAGGAGGGTGTTTCTCTCCCCCCCCCCATTCTGCTGTGGTCGTGGCGGTAAGAGGCGCGAATGAACAGAGGTGAGAGGAGGAGGACCATGGGAGGCGCAGGGAGGAGGTGCAGACAAGCAGCCAAAAGGCGGGGAGGTGAATCGGCTTCACTGCGCAACCCAACCGCACAGAGAGGCGTCTGCAGCTCAGGCAAAGAAGATATTCGGGAACAAAAAGTGCAAAAAGAGCCAAGTACAAAATACATTGAGAGAACGGTGGTTGGAGGGGGGAGGGGAGGGGCAGTAGGGATTGATCTCCCTGCTGTAAAATCCAGCTATGCCAGCTTGACCAGCTACGAAAATTCAGCTGGTCATGCTGGTCATAAGCTAGTCTAACTGGGTATGAACTGGTCAACCAGCATGGCCAAGCTGGTCATAAGCTGGTCTAGCCAGCTGGTGCTGGTAGCTGGTCATACCATGTCAAGCTGGGTGCTGGTCTGAACTCGTCAACAGGCTACCAGCTGTTTAAAAACCTAGCTTGAGCTGTTTTTTTTTTCAGCAGGGCTGATATTCCTGTCTTTCTCTAATTGGGCTCACAGACAACATAGCATTTCCTCTCAAATGTCCTGCAGCAAGGTCTCGCTCAGAAACATTGTTCTTTTTTTGTTGTCTATTTTAACCACAGAACAAAGGACCCGTAAGCTCTGAAAAAGGACGCGCTAATATCCTACACACTTTTTGTGTTACTTTCGGTTACAAATGTATGTGTTACAAAGGGAGACTTTTTAACACAGACTGTGTCAGAAGTAACTCAAAATGTGCTGTCCTTAACTAGACGTGGAGGTGCGTTAAATGTTTTTAACGCATCTGTTTTGAGTGTAATAAAGTCTGTATGTGCAGAGAGCACCTAGAAGCTTTACTCTGCGGAGTGGTGTGCGGGTTGTAAGGTCCCAAATTTGGAGACCGGCTACAAATGAGAGCTGGGATCTGCAGTCCCAGAGTACTCACTATGTGAACCCCTTTGATTGGGCGAAAATGCGTGTTTATTTTCTCATTTCACATTTTCAGCTTTTTAGTATTACTGTTTATTCTCATGATGTTGTATAGCCTAGTCCTGATTAACCACATTAATTAGCTAATTAATTTGACAAGAAGTAATAAGATAAACTTGGGTCCCCACTTGATTGATGATTGTTGACTTCATGCAAAAAGAAACGGAGAGAACCCATCAATCAATTTATATTACAGCAGCGTGCGGCCATTTTAATTATGCACATCTAATCGGCTATTTCTAATTGCCTTGTAAACCTCGGCAATGTCCAGAATATTGAGATGCCCAGCCCTCTCCCCACCAAGGTACATGAGGTACATGCACACTTTTCTAAATCCATTAACTTCTCCACAGAACAATATGCACACTGCACACAGAGAGCTGCAGTTGACAACACTCGCAAGGTTGTTCGGAAATATCCCCCATACTTTTAAAACCCATTTTCTTCATGCTCTTTGGTTCTGCTCATGAGAAACCCGGTGGAAGAGTAGGGTGTTCATCAGTGACCGTCGCAGATACGATCAGTGCATTCCTCTTCACACATTCACAAAACAAGTGGAAATGGACCGTGGAAGTTTCAGAAGTGTAACTTCCTAATGTTCACAACGTCTATTTTTCATTCAGATTCACTGGTGGGAGATTTTTTTCTTTTAATGGCAGGAATTTCATTGAGTTGGTGTGTAGCTGAAAATGTGCTCCCTTCAGTCATTTAGCCTCTGGGGTCTATGGAGCCCATCCATTCATTAACACACTCTCCACATACTTTCCAGAATATCTACATATACAACACATATTATGTATACATTATTTTATAAATGGTATGTGGAAAATGTTTGGACTATGTCCATCATTTTCAAAAAGAACCTGGCTGCCAGTAGCTAAAGAACCCTTGTGTACTGTGCCTCCGTAATTATAACCAAAATGATTAAATTAATCACTCAGAAAAACAGTCTAATGAACACAGTGCCATCACCGCTGGAGCACCTGTGTTGAAACAAGCATTAGATTTGTTTGTTTCAGGCAGAGTCTGCATTTTTATGACTTTACAACAGGGCGGTGGGGAACAGAGTGTCCTGTACAGAGCGGCAGTAACGGATGCTCCTGCTTGTTTTTGTTTCTTCCGTGTTTGCAGAGCGAAGCCTCGGCCCCCCCCCCCCCCCAGTGAAGCCCCAGCTGGACGATGTGGGTTCTAGACAAGATCCGCGGGTCGGTGGAGAGCAACGTGCTCCGGCCGGGCGAAGCCGCGGACGGCAAGCAGGGCAAGGGGCCCGTCTACAGCAACGTCCTGACGCCCGACAAGATCCCCGACTTCTTCATCCCGCCCAAGCTGGTGTGTTGCCCCGCGGAGGCCGAGGCCCCGGAGGTCAAGCCCAAGGGGGGCCTGCAGGCGTCCGTGTCCGAGCAGGCCATCAGCACCCAGAAGCCCCCCAGCAGCCCCCGCAGCCCCCGGCTGGTCAGCAAGCTGGCGGGCGACACCCGGAACCTCCTGAAGGCCGCCAACCGCCACATCATCCAGATCGAGAGCGCGGACGACGTGGTGGCGGGCGACACCAACGCCGACCCGCAGTCGCAGACCGCCATGTCCCTGCCGTACGTCCCCAAAACGCAGACCTCCTACGGCTTCGCCACGCTCACCGAGAGTCCCCACACCCGGCGGAAGGAGTCGCTCTTCCACAGCGACCACGCGCCCAGCACCAGCCCCGTCACCTCGCCCGGTTCCCAACGCCGGCGGTCCCCGGGGACCGCCGGGGGGGAGGCGGACGCCCACCACCTGAACCCGGCGGACCTGGGCAACGCGTCGCACATGAACCCGTACCGCTACTTCAGCGGCGGGGAGAGCGACACCTGCTCCTCGGCCGAGTCCTCGCCCTTCGGCTCGCCGCTGCTGTCGCGCTCCGCCTCGCTGCTCAAGATCTTCACGCACGAGACGCAGGCCAAGGTGTCGCGGGCCAAGCGCTCGCTCGCCCGCCACAGCTCGCTCTCCACCGACGAGTGCAGCTCGGCCGAGCCCAGCCCCAACGTGCCGCGCCGCGCCCGGAGCTCGGCGTCCCGCGGCGGCGGCGGGGCCGGGGCCAGGGACGCCCCGCACCGCGAGCACACCATCAACCTGCACCGCCGGGGCACCGTCCGCCTGTGCGTGGACTACGACGCCGCCGCCGCCCGGCTCCGCATCCGCGTGCTGGCGGCCGAGGACCTCTACGAGCAGCTGGTGGACGTCAAGAGCATCAACTGCTGCGTGTCCGTCTACCTCAACCCCGGCAAGCTGCAGAAGCAGCGGAGCAACATCATCAAGAACAGCCGCACGCCCGTCTTCAACGAGGACTTCTTCTTCGACGCCATCCCCTCCGTGCAGGTGAAGAACCTGGCCCTCAAGATCAAGGTGGTGAACAAGGGCACCAGCCTAAAGAGGGACACCCTGCTGGGGGAGAGGGAGGTTCCCCTTCACAAGCTGCTCTCCGGGCTCTAGGTCCCAGGTTTCAGACTTTTTCTCAGTGCGGCGAGGAAGAGAAGCTGTGAGAAAATCACACGTTCGTCATCCCGCAATCCCTCTTTGACCCCCCCCCCCCCCCCCCCTCCTCCTCCTCATGGTTCCTTACCGCCACGAGTGACCAGGCGGATCTCCAGACCTTTCACGTTTCTCAAGCTTCGTGCCGGAACTCACTGGGCGCGATTCGATTATTTCAGTCTCCGTCTTCGTGATGCGTCTCCGCTCCCTGCGCGGCCTGGTGATCCCGCACCAAAGGCAGGACGCGGCACGACTCCACCCCGGCTCCGCGGGGGGCTTTGAAGTCGCGCGATGGCACGATGCGCAAATGCGCGCTTTGATCACGGTGGAAGACGGACATCTTGTTGTTCGGAGAATGCCAAAGAACGACAATGGCTCAGGGACAACACAGCCGGGGGGGCAGGGGGGGGGGGGGGGCGCTTTATGAGTGACTTCAGAAAATGTCTTCGGTCTGCGACTGTATAACTTGCAGCTTGCTTTTGATTTTACTATGACTACATTTCCCCTGCTACTTAATCTTACTTTAGAACACCCACAAGCCTTATCAAGAAATGCTTTAGAGAGAGAGAGAGAGAGGAAAATCATTTTTCGAATGCTTCTCAGAGTGAAAAGGTTTTATCTGAGATGGGTATTTTAAATATTATATGAATGAGCAAGTGTGCAACTGTATTACATATATATAGTATATATCCAGAGGCCGGATTTGCAGGAGGTTTTTCAGGTACAGGGCTCTCCTCAGGATTTTTTTGACTGAGTGGTGCTGATATGTTTGTCATGATATCAACTGATGCTACAGTTGATGTTTTCGGTTTTATTGAGAGTCCAAAGGGAAACAGTACACGGTGATGTCGCCAATTCATGAAATGGCACAGTTTGAGGAGAGCCCCGAGGTGTATATACGTGTACACAGACCATGCAAATCTGTCAGTTGAGAGATGTTCGTTATGACTGTTACGTTTTGGCTTTTGTGACTTTCTTCACTCCGTTGGCCTTCGGTACCTGGTTCTGCATGTGACCTGTAATGAGGCATGGCGTATTCGTACCCGCTCCTGTGCTTGTGCGTGAGGTAACACCGCATGACATCAGTGTATCAGTTTTATACTACATGGTAACAATAAATGTCCGGATTCTGAGTGGAGTCAGAAACTCTATTCTGGAGACATAGAAGATCTGAGCATAGACAAAGCTGATATTACAGGCATGTTAAAGTTTTTGCTGCACCTTTTCCACTCTTTTCTCTGCAGTCAATGAATTTAAGATATAAAATAAGTTGTTTTGTTGTTCATTAGTATGGGGCTAATTTGGTAAAAAAAAAAAATTATCACCTCTGGTGGGTGATGTGGGGTTGTGCTTTTTTATAAATGACTATAGCTCTTCCAGAAAAAGCACCGATTGAAAACAGGTAGTCTTGCTATCGTTTGAGCATTGTTTTCCTGGGTTACTCTATTATTATTCTATTATAAATATAAATTTGGAATTGCTTACATATATATATATATATGTGTTTATTTTGTCATTTACCAAAGTGAGTCCTAATGTATGTGTTGATTTTTTCAATTACCAAGTGATGGCCTAATTTATTTAGAATGATCTCAGACCCGAATTTACATTTATTGGCAGCTTCTGAATGGAATAGTAATTTCTGTACTAACGAGAGTGTTAGATTGCAACCATTCTGAGTGCTTGTGTCTAGTGAACATATTTTTGGTTACTCAATATAAATGGACTTCAGTAAAATGAAAGAGGCTGGTTTGCGAATTGATTGTGAAGCGGAAATTGTGCCTGTCTGACTCTTGCTGGAGTGCAACTGAGAATTCATATTTTTCCTGGAACAAAATTTCCTGTACGTACACAAGTTTTTGACGTATGCCTTGGGCACTTTAGCTTCTTCCGTGTTTCCCTAATGGATTCTTATGAATGAATCCTGAACTGTAATCCAAATTTTGATGTGCACGGAATCAAAAAAGATTCTAAATATTGATTTCCTAAACAGTTTTCCTGGTTTTGATCATCGTTACCTAGCAACACACTCCTACAGGCATTTCACTCTGTCATATAAGTTTCCCGTCTCAGTTAATAAACCGTCAACCACATGCGTCAACAACAACTCATTAACTTGAGTCTGACGTTAAGGGACCATCCTCCGTTAAGGGATTGTTCTGGGGCACGGGTGGCCCCCGCGGTCTGGTTCTGACCATGCCGGTCCAGATGGTCCGCGTGGCGCCAGTGATGACTGTGGCCGGGGGCTCCATGGGTCGATGCACAGTTGGCGCTAGCTAGAACTGGTGACGGACGAAATCGAGAGAGACCAGATTATGGCGTTTCACCGCTCGCTAGTGACCCCTGCTGGTGGGTCAGGCTCCCGCGGTGAGCCCACTTGTGCGGTAAGAGGTGGCTGACCTCACGTGCTTCAGCGGAGGGCCTATGGTTTTTCCCTGTACTTTTCCAAATTGATAGCTGGGAATACGTTTCCAAACTGGGAGGAAAAGGGGAATGGCGAATGGAGAATTCCGCATGGCTAGAATTGGTAGGAATTTCCCGGGCATGGTTCCTTGTCCATTCGGTGAGGAGGTTGGTGTTGCAGTGCCACGGAGTTGTATGTATTTTATCATCTTCTTAATACTGCCCCCCCAAACATTTTTTCCTCCGATTGTGAAATCACACCTAATTGTTCCAGCCTCTTAAATCCTGATAGCGTCTTTAAATAGTTTTTACATTTTGCATTGTGAGCAAATAATTGACTTTCTAACCTTGCCTGTCAATATTTAACAGAAATGTAATCTTTACAACTTTTCATGCCTGGGTGAATTGCCATCAAGGACAGTTTGTCAGTGGAAAATCACAAATTCGAACTAATTATATTATTCTTAATTTATGGTTAACTGTTATTGACTGCATTATGTATCCAGTTAACAACAGTAATTTAATTGGCACTTACATCCAAAGCTGTGGTGTTAAAATATAACGAAGTTGGGCGTGAAAGCTTTCGTTAAAAAAACCTTTTTTGCGGATGTAACACTCAGATTCACTTGTGCCTAATTGGCTCTTTGTTAAGCTTTTCACATTAACAGTCTCTGTGGACCCACTGGTGGCTTATGCAATTATCGCACCAACATAGAGAGAGAAGTCTGTATTTTTTTTCTTCATATTTTATTAAGTACTGTCATACTACTTACATTGAGATAAAAATTAGACGTTACCAAGCATTTAAACAGCGAATGGTCATTAAATATAGCCTTCTAAGCGTAGCCATCTAACAGTTGGTGAAGCATGTTACAGTACCATTTAATACATACCAGAGAGAAACAGAAGTACAAGATGGCTGGTCATATTTGTGCAGGAAAAAGGCCATTTTCTTGGAATGTGAAACAGGATTTGACAGCAGTGGAGGCCCGCATAGACCTGACATATTGACAGAGAGAAAGGGGAACATTTAACTGCTTCGTGTCTTGTCATAGACTGTTAGGGAGTATGCATGCACAGTTGTCTCTCACACACTTTCCTCAGTCCCTTGGAATATTTTTAGGTGTGAAATCACAGGTAAATTACCGTGCTGACAAGCCACTTGAAAATTGGTCGGACGATTACAGTAACTAACTGACCCAAGCCTGGTTGAAGTCCAGCATACAGATACTGAACAACACAGCAGTTTTTAAAAAAAGTTGCTTGATAAGGTGTCAGGTCACCGCTATTTGAAAATGGCAACTCTCGCCTTGGGCTGAATTTTGTTTTGTCCTTCAAATGAATGCACAGACATCACGACCGCGGAGTGTGTGTTTCATATCGCCCAAGGCCTTTTCCTATTATGTTCTTCCCTCGGAGTTGCATTGTGACGGATAACACTGCCACTGTCTGACTTTTAAAGTCCCTGATGTTCCCCTAGCAGCCCTGCTCCCCATAATGATAAGCAACAAGGCCTGGTCAGAATTTATATATGTGACCCCATGTTATCTAAATGTTAATTAATGGATTAGCCACACTGCTGTTTTAGCCTTTGCTTTTTTTCTTGCATAGTCTGCCCCTTCCTTATTTACCCGAGGGTCTAAAAAACAAAAATCCCTTTCACTACCTGTAGAATCCAACACTAATTGCAGAATGAATTAAAAACCGGAGGCACAATTTAATTGCAAAGTTCAAAGAGATTTGCCTTCTGCCCTGAAGACGGTGAGGAAATGTCATCTTTTTCTGGAAGGAAATGAGGGAAGGGCTATGGGTTCGTCAGAATGTTTGCAGGATATTTTTGATTAGGTTTTGTTAATGACGGAGGGGGGGGAGGCTAGGTGCCTGCAATTGCGGCTTTGAGTACAGCTACCGCCATTTTGGCTCTCAGCAGGGTGGTAAGTTACCACCAGTGACCAGCCGAATGCTGGTCAATGTCATCAGAGGCTGAAATTGGCAGGTAACCACCCATCACTTGGAGGTCCTGTTCTCGTCTAAAGATCTAGCTGTCTGGTGAAACAGTGACATTGGCTGGTGAATTTTGGGAAGCAGCTGTCATTGTGTCCTGTGGATGAAAAGGTTTTCTCAGTATTGATTAAAAGCACAGCTTTGGTGGCATTCCCCCTCTGGTTCCATGCCGAATGGTCATTTAATCATACAACGCCAAAACCGCCTGGAGTCCAGTACAGTCCAGTTCCTCTTTTCCACTGTTGGGGTACTGGGGTAACTGTTGGGGTACCGGGGTAGTTGACATTCGTTTAGTTGAATTTAACCTGCTTTATTTCTCTGCAGATTAAAGTTGTACAGCTTTGAAGTTGTTGTTCGGACAGGTTATTAAAAACCGAGTGCCAATCCATCTTACTTGATTCCAGATTCTCTCCTTTTCATCTGAAGATGTTCTGTATAAATAATGGATGCCCGAGTTGTGTCTGTTGTTTGTACATGATGTGGGTGCGTTATTTTTTTATACCGTGATGTCATAACCAATGGACTACAGTGGACGTACTTCAAATTGTGTTATGTACTTGAGTATTTCTGGGATACCTTTATTAAAAGCAGATGCATTATGGATTCAGTGTGTCATTACTGCTCCAATGATATGACTACTTCCTATGAAATCTGATGAAGGTCCACAAAGGTCAAAATAATGCATATAAATATTCACAATGGCACCCATACATTCTGAAAGTGAACTGCACACACTCTATATCAGTGGTAACCAACCCTGTTCCTGGAAGTTTTCATTTCAACACTAATGTGGCACACCTGACTTCATGGTTCATGGTTAATACACTCAGGTAGGCTGATACACAGGTGCAGCCTGTAGCCTAGCTGCTAAGCTACATGACTGGGACCGGCAAGGTCGTCGATTCCTGGTGTGGCCACAATAAGATTCGCACAGCGGTTGGGCCGTTGGGCAAGGCCCTTAACCCTGCTTAGTCTCCTGCTTAGTCTAATCAACTGTACGTCGCCCTGGATAAGAGCATCTGCCAAATGCCATTAATGTAATGTAATTAGATGCTCTGTATGTCTGGCTGTTGAATGCGCTTTGTTAGGGTTGGAGTTGGTTACCCCTGCTGTCTCATATCTTAATGATATTCTCTGTGGCCAGCGTCACAAGTGCTTGTGTATATGGGCTGAGTGGAACTGAAAGCAATTAAGAAACGTTTTAAGACGTTGCCCGTGGGAGTTTGAAATGCATTACCGTGCATTATGGGTAGTTCCTGTCACCATGTGCCGAGTTTCTTATGGTCCCATGGGTGTTTTTGACAACGTGAAATTACAATTCTTCTCTTTTAGCGTGGCACTGTGAATATCTCAAGTCCCTTTTTTTCTTCTTATGGATTACACACAATAGCTTCTGAAGATGGCACTGCAGAATAGAAATGAAACGTCTTCTCACTCTTCACACAGTGCCTTATTTAAAGGTACAATCGGTAATTTCGGACTTCTAACATCAAGCGAGGAATAGCAGCAACAAACACCTTCAAACCACAACACTGTTTATCCCTCCCCCTTCTCCGTAAACACGCAGACGTTGAAACGCCATTGGCTGTGGCAATTAGAACCAATTTTCAACCAATGAGCTTGAATTATTGTACAGTTATATAATGTTTTGGTACAGTGTCAGGCCATCAACTGTATATATTGAAACCAGAATTTAAAGACTATAAACACAGGCAGAGTCAACATGACAATGAGCCTTTTTCAATGAGGGGTTTACAATGGTCTTGTAACAATGCTTTAACACAAAAATCTTACCTATTGTATTTTTGGGGGGATGGGGCCTAGAAAATATCCCAAAATTCTACTTCAGTGTTTAATATTCATAATGCACAACATTATACAGTCACTTTTGTTTCTCAGTCCCTCTTGGCATCGTGATTCGCTTTTTATAAAGTGTTTGTTTTGTTCGGCACAATGAGGTTACAAATAAGCACACCAACTCTTTCAGTATTCATTAGAATCAACTGCAGATCAAGTAATGAGTGTCAGTTTAATTGGCTCAACCAATCCACAAACTATGCATAAGGGGGAATTCAATCCTTGTTACAGGGGTCTGGGGACAGCACAAAAAATGTACAGTACTGATTTTCTTTTAACAGTGTTTTCTGCCAGATATTACGATAGTAACATATTAATATTAATAAGGCCCTTTTCCAAGTGCATAACTTCAAGTAAGAACATTTTCATGCCACTTAATGACCCACAAAAAAAGTTTTTTTTAAAAGTCCAAATGTCTTGAGGCACACTGCAAGAATACAATTAGAACTCTCTCGCTTTACCTCATTTTTGCCTCATTAGTCTTTCTGTTTTAAAATATCAGAGCACACCGTCTCATTGAGCAGTTAATAGCCCTTTCTCGGTTCTTTGCTGTCTCCGGGTGATTTGAGGCCACTTAGTTCTGAGCAAATGAAATCAATTGGCGTGATGGTTCAGAAGGCCTCGGCCTTCCCTTTTAAAAAGGGAACACAGTTGCACCCAACTGGTGGATCACCTGTCTGGAATATATCCCAGCAGCCCCCTCTCTCTCTCATTAGTGTCCCCAGCCAGAGAGTAAGAGCACCTGTTTCCTCCAATTAGCATCAACTGCTGCAGCACCCTCGCGTTGCCTTTTGACCTATCTCTGTTCTTTCACCTATCATTAAATATAGTACGTGTCAACATTTCACAGCTACTGTTTAATATTGTCTCTCAGCTGGCGAGCCTGGTGGCATCACTTTTTTAAAAGGGCCTTGCACCGACTGCCGAGCACCTGGTTCATGATCAACACACGAAAACAGATCGTCGGATCAAAGCTGTACTCACTATAAGCTCTCCGTCATGTTTGTCAAGTCCCTCAGGATAAGATCATCTGCTGAATGAATACAATGTAAATATAATGTAATGTGACAAATCCACCGCATCGCATTCTGGCTTGGGTCTTTATAGTACCTGCCAAAACTGTCATATCTTGTATTGTCAATGAATGAACACACCATAATCAGCCCTGATGGGTGATACATTGTGAAGCCAATTTTTTTTTTAATCACAAACGAAAAAAAGGATTGATGAGCACATAAAAACAAGGACCAAAAAAAAAGAATAACATTTATAAAATTGAGAAGCACTAAAATAAACTAACTGGCCATGGTCTCTGGAGTTATTTTTATCTTCACATTTTCTGTATTCATTTTTGGCATTTATCATAAATGCACTTATCCAGAGACACGGATAAATGCTTTCATGCAGTCCATTCTCACAGCAGGATGTTTTTTTAACTGAAGTAGCTTAAACTCCTTGCTCAAGCATCCAATGGTAGAGAACTAGCTGTGGTTTAAGAAAATCAGTTTCCTCACCATTACAACTCTACCCAAACCAGTTTTCCTTCACACTTTAAGCTGTGAGATCACACATACCTGGTTGGAATGTTCTTGACTGAACATTCTAATGCTGACCTAACAATCGCCACTGGTAATGGAGTTCTAGAACACTGAAAGCAATGGAGTTCTAGAACCCAGAATCTTGAAGACATTATTTTTTTTTTTTAAACCTACTCTTCAAAGGGGTTAAAGCTTATCGGGGCAGGACCTCACAGCTCTGTTCCAGATCAACTTAAATTAAACTCTTATTGATTTCCTGCTCTGACAGAATTTGATCCAAGATGTGATTTCGAGGAGATACCACAGGACGCAGTGGCATCGGGTTGGAGTAGCTCTGCTCAACGTAACGAAGAGTGATCATATTGTCTTGAGACATGCGTGTGGGTAGCGCATGAGCGTAGCTACATCTAATTTGGGTCACATGATGGGAGTCGGTCTATTCATAGACTGGTGACAGATGGGAAGTTGTCCATCACACACCTCACCCACACACAGCTTATTAGGCCTTTGTGGGGACTTTGCAGATAGCCAGGCCTCAGTGGCTTCACAGCTTCTGGTGGCAGTAAAATAACTCTTGAGGGAGTGTATACATCATCATTCCCCTTATTATAAACAGAATCAACGTGAAACGGCCGTCTGGATGGATACAGCTGCAACAAGGGCGAAATGTAGCTGCAAAAATATACGGTACTGTAGTGTGCTCGCCAAATCAGAATAGGACACACACTCAAAAACCAACCTGTTTTTTCCTTTTTGCATTTTACTGTGACTGGATATACAGTTGTTTGGTCTTTATTCAAAGTAGACCAATCAGCAGCAATTGTCTCAAACACTTTCCCCGTGCGTTTTTCTCTTTAAATGAATAAATGAAAAAAAATTATAATAATAGTAATTCGTGAAGGGCTTTGCCAATACTCAAGGTGCAGTACAAAAAAACAACACAAATAGGAGGAATAAAAACAAGAGCAAGTAATAACAATATTCACAAGGAACCAGGAGGTAGGACAATAACCCATAATAAGCAGAGAAAGTGTCATTGGCTCTCCACAGAGGTTTTGAAAGACTGGATCGAGTTAGGAGCCGCAATACACTGTAGGTTGATATACAGGGGAGGCCTGTAGCCTAGTCGCTAAGGTACATGACTGGGGCCCAGAAGCTTGATGGTTCGAGCTTATACGATCCGTACAGCTGTTGGGCCCTTGAGCAAAGCCCTTATCACTCCCGCGGTGGAGGTCGTCCCCTGCTTAGTCTAATAAACTGTAAGTGGCTTTGCATAAAAGCCTCAGCTAAATAAGAGATTATTACGATTATCCCGCTCCCGGGTAACAGCCCGCAGAGGTGTCCCGCCGGGCCGGAGGGGGAGGTGGCGGTGGCGGTGGGATCGTCATCAGGGCTGTTTACCCGCCGCGCGCGTTGCGTGGGCGTCTGATGAGCGGCGTTCCGCCCCGTCAGTGTTCTCGCGCGCGGCAGGCTCCCCGGGCGGCCGCAGGCTCCCACACGCGCTCCCGAAACGCAACAGCCGTCGCCGCGCCTCCGTATGGCCCGTGAGCGAGGCGGCAGATGTGAGCTCGCCTCGTTTTTCCACCAGCCAGAAATACGTCCAGGGGCCTGATGTTTTATTCTTTTTATCTCCTGCAATGCAGAGTGGGAACGGGCAGGATCCATCGCAATCTTAATGTATAGTAATAATAATAATAATAATAATAATAATAATGCATTTATTTACATAGTGCTTTTCTCACCAGCCGGTGACTCAAAGCACTTTCACAGTGATGAGGGGGAAACTCGACTCAACCACCACCACCAGTGTTTAGCACCCACCTGGGTGATGCACGGCTGCCATCGGTGGGGAGGGAGAGGATGATTTTCAAGCAATTAAATCGGGGGATGATTAGGATTAGGATGATTAATATACCGCATGTACGGTGGCATCACTGAAACGAGGCCTCCGTTCTGGACCGTCTGAGGCTGTGTCATGGTTAAGGCGCTTATGATGCATGGGGAAACATGAGTTTTATGTTGGGAGTGAAACAGCTGACCGAGATGGATCAGTCATGTGCTCTATAGTTCTTCAGCATCAGCGGTAGAGGTACATTCTGTCACATTATACAGGCATACTTGTATCAATGTACTGTATGTACTCCAGTCAGTCAGTCATGTTATGTACACTCTGTAAGTCAAGTCAAGTCAAGTCAAGTCAACTTTATTTGTATAGCACATTTACATGCAGCAACAGCTGAAACCAAAGTGCTTTACAGAACCATATAAGTATCCATGTAAGTATCATATAGTCATATCGCATGTGATTTTTAAATTTTTTTTTTCCAGAGAGAGTTAGGGTCTCACATGGTCCCTGTGAACAAAATGTTATGCCTATTTTTTACTTATAGGGATACCTATAGGGTATGATATTTGATATTTCGGTTTCCGTCTCATCGTCTCAGCGTTCTCCGCTAGTTTGTGAGAGCGCACATCAACATTCGCGCTCCCCAGATCCACACGCGAGTCTGTTTTCCCGCTGCGATCCGCCGCTAAACAGCCGTGCTCAGGCCCAGCAGACCTGAGGCGGGGTTACACCCTGCTGACTGAACACACTGCAAACTGAAATGAAAACTACATGGCTGCCCGCTGCTCTTGGCAGGGGTGAAGTGAGGATTTGGTGAAGGAGCGCATTACTGAACACTCTCCCAGTGCTGCAAACAGTATATCATCACACAGCCATTACACTGAGAACGGACAGTCCACCCTCCCACTTTATTCACAGAATATACACACAAAATGGCGCACACCCACAAATTTGAAAGGTACAGACTAGCGTAATGTAAATATAAGACATCAGAGAGTCGCACACTCAAGTTTCTCCTTTCTGTTTTTAATTAACCAGCATTTCGACAGAAGATGCCTTGGTCAGGGTCAAATGCCCATCTTCCAGCCTAAATTTTGCTCAATTAAACACAGAAAGAGGACGTTGAGTGTGCGACTCAGATTTTTTTACTTTATTCAGACGAAGGAAAGCAGAGCAGAGAGGGTCACACAGAGACTGGTGACAGTGCCCTGGGAGGGGGGAAATTAAACCCACACAGGGGGATTCCTAGAGAGGCTGAGACCTGGCTACCATACACTCTCAGAAATAAAGGTACGGAAAGTGGCAATAAAGTTAGACATGCTTGTCGCTGGGGTGGTACCCTCTGTAGGTACATAACATTGTACCCCTGGTCAGCAATATATGATAAATCTGTACCATTTTCTTGCTTGGAAAATGTACTCATTTGTACCCAAAGAGGACATTACTGTAACTTCAAAAAACTTCTCACTCAACTGTATTTCTGACAGTGTAGGGACTGCACCATTCCTTAACATTTCCCCCCACATACAATGCACTTACATTCAAGTTATAAAAAAAGTGCATAATTATGTGATTATGAAATACATAATTCATCCTTTTTGTTCTTGAAAAAGGTACAAAAAGGATTAGTACACAAATAGAACATTATTGTACCTTTTGGGTACCTTATGGAAATGTGTCCCTTAAAGAACAAATATGTATTTCCACCTCATCCCCTAGTGCAAGAAACCTTGTCGTGATGGACAACAGCAAGGACTAACATGAACCTATGTTAGATTTCCTTGAAGTTAATGAACACATTTGAATAGTACCTAAATACAACCGGCTCGCAAATTTTGTTTTTTACCTACCAAAACAGAGGGGGTGTGCTTGTTAAAACATTAAAACTGAAATCCGGGCAATTAAAAGCAGCAAAATAAAAACAGACACGGTGAAGTCCACGTCTCCACAGGCCGAATCTTTCAGACGTGAAGAACGCGATGCTAACGGTGTAATAATCGCGTTTTGCCTAACACAGTTTCCCACCTTCGCGAAGCAGCTTGTGCTTCGGGCCAAAAAAAACACAAAAACCGTTTCAGCTGTCAATCACGCGCGCGCGCTGCCTGCGTGCCGAGCTGTCGGCGCTCGTTAGAGACGGTCGCCGCGGTCTTTAAGACTGACGTCCCGCCGGGCCGCCGGCTTCAGAGGAGTCCCCGGCAGGCTGAAGGATGGCTAAACGGAAAGGCTGGATAAAGCCAATGGAGAGATCCACAGATACGGCCACGGGAAACTGACTCATAGATTATTGTGCCCTTGTCAAGTTTTAACTAAAAAGAAAAAAAAAAAAAAGGAAAGGAAAAAAAAAAAACCCTTGTGTGCTTAGCAGCTTTTCAGCACAGATGACAATCTGTGAGAAACAGTTTGCTCGAACTGGGGGTGGGGGTGGGGGTGGGGGTGTGGGTCGGGGCGGGCGGTGGGGCGCAGGGGGTGAAGCCGTGGTACATTCTGGCTCCAAAATCGCGCTTGAGTGCAAACATTTTTTTATTATTATTCTATTTTCTGTTTCCCCCATGATGCACGGTTACAGGTGCTGAGGCAAAGAAGAGCTCTCATAGAGCCACATAGAGCTCTCTCCCTTTCATCCAGCCCCCCACCTGTTCTGCATTATTCCTGTTTGAGAGCTTTCCAGAAGCACACAAAGGCAGTTATGAGAGTGTAGGCTCACAGAACCTGCTGAGGAGCCTGTCAGTAAGCCCAAAAGCTAAACAAAGCTTCAACTTTTACTTTAAACTCTCTGTTTACAGTTCTCTTCAACCAACCTGTCATCCAACGTCTCTCCCCATGCTCAAATTCCCAGTGAGTTAGAATGCATATGAGACTTTACTGTCTGAAAGGCTTAAATCACATAATTATAACAAAAATACTTTAATCCTTCAAGACAGTTGTTCCCAAACTCGATCCTGGAGTACCACTGTGTATGCTGGTTTTCTTTCCAACTTCCATCCACAATTGCAATCCAATAATATTAACGAGCTGTTAATTAGGTGCTTTTCACACGTACCCTCTTAAACCACATTTTGTCAGATAGCTATGCATACCAGGAAGAATAACATTTCCATGTTCATGCTGTGCTTATTGAACTATATCGCAACCAATGCATACATTTTATCGAAAGATTGCATAAAAAGTGGTAAATTACTTTTAAATCAGTTTTTTGAATCAGTAGGCTCCTATTTGGGGAAAGTGTTGACACCTGGCCACCAAAACTAACCATTTGGAAGATAATGAAGAATTCAAAGTCAAAACAAATGCTAACAAGGCAAACCTGCATTGTGTTCATACATTTAAGGGAAAAATGACTGATGAAATTACACATTTAACAACCAAATGAATTCCCGAATTATGAGCCTATTAGTCAACCTCAGTATTCTATTTGTTACCTATTTTGTAATTGTTTGCAAGATGGTGCAATAAGCACAATATGAACTTGTTACTTTTATTTTTCATTCCATTGCAAAGATATTTCTGGCACAATGTGGTTTAAAGTAAATAATCCATTTTAAGATGACAAGCACTTAATTAAGAAAGATTAAAAAATAAATTATTAGATGGCAATTGTGGTTGGAACAAAACCCAGCATACACAGGGGTACTCCAGGACCACTGCTTTGAGACATCCATAATAATAATAAACATTATTTGTATGGCACCTTATTTGCACGTTATTCCAGTGAAGCCCAAAGTGCTAATGAGCCACATTTGACGTGTGTAATACATTCTACTTTAAAGGAATCGACCAAAATAACACTTTTTTTTTCTTTTAAATGTATACATCTCAAAAAATCATGCCCTTGTGTTCCTCCACTCCTCTTTCAAAGGTGGCATCTTTGACTCAAACAAAAATCCTGTTACGGGTATATTATAGGTGAATTATTGCGATGCATAAGTTTTTAGGGGAAAAA
>NC_083763.1:12424967-12587467 GCF_963514075.1 Conger conger | reverse complement strand
GCTCAACCTCAATACTGACCCCCCGTCTTCCAGCCTGTCATGTCAGGTGAGGCGGTGCACCCCCGCCCCCCCCCCCCCCCGCACGTCCATCCCCCCCTCGCTAACGCGGATCACCCGAGTGATCTCAGGAACGGTCATGGTTCAAAGTGTATTGAACCTGGAGGCACTGACTGTGTAATCAAATTCTGTGCTAATGTTGCCATGGCAACTCAAGGGGAGCCTTTCTTATTTCCATGATTTAAAAAAAACATATAGAATAAATATGTTTGTGTGTGTGTGTGTGTGTGCGCATATTGACACAATTTGTGTTGCTTTGGCTCTGTACTCCAGCACATTACATCTGAAATAAACAATGAATTTTAATTTAGCTCAAGTGTGAATTGATGTGTGGGCCACTGATGTTTTGGCTATGTTTTGCAGGCAGTGGTCCAGGGATACTTTTTAAGATCAATGGCACAATCAATTAAACAAGTACCAGGAAATATCAGCAGAACATCTGGCTGTCTCTGTCAGGAATCTGTGACTTGGTCATAGGTAGATAGCCCTGTTGAACAGTGACTCATTAATAAAGCACACTACACATGTTGAAAAGTAAAGTTTATGTCAAGAACTATATTGTTATATTTTGCATATATTTATCCAGGGTATCAATAATTCTGGAGCCCACTGTATATTGCATATACACGCACACGTAGAGGAGTTGAACATGGGCTAAAGGGTGGCCTGTAGTCTAGTGGTTAAGGTACGTGACTGGGACACGCAAGGTCAGCGGTTCGATCCCCGGTGTAGCCACAATAAGATCCGCACAGCCGTTGGGCCCTTGAGCAAGGCCCTTAACCCTGCATTGCTCCAGGGGAGGATAGTCTCCTGCTTAGTCTAATCAACTGTACGTTGCTCTGGATAAGAGCGTCTGCCAAATGCCAATAATGTAAAGAATAAGTTCTTGGATATGCACATTTTTTTTAACTCAGTCCTCTTTGAGCCTCGCTCTGTTGTGTGCCTTTGGGGAACGTTCCAGAGCACGCGGTTTCACATTGTGTTTTTCTGTTCGTCAAAACAACAATAGCCAGCGCCTTTCACGTTTTTTTGTTCCCTACACCTACTCATTCCTTTAAGGCGAACGCAGGCCATTACTTTTGAGAGGCTTAATGGTCTGTCACATTAATAAATCATTCATTCAGGTTGCAAAGTATTTCCATTGCCTCTGCTGTGTGCTCATCTGTTTGCTTTTTTTTTTTTCAAAAATCTTTTTTGTGTGTTCACTTGCATTCGGTAATTCGTCACCTCTTGCCTAAACAAGGGTAAGCCAGGAACACACATTTAAAAAAGTTTTAAAAACAAAATTCAAGGCATAATTTCTGCGGTAGCTACAGTGTACGCCTATCTTTTTGAAACCTAAATTCTGATGTGAATCACGCAAAAACATTGTCGTTACCAAGGACATGTTTGCAGAAGCAATCGCCATGGCAATCTCAGCTGCATTTTATTATTTCTAATGTATATTTATTTTGCCAGTCCATCAGTGCACCACATCATTTGTTTGCCAAATTTGTTGCCTCTTGATGTTTGGCCGGGGCCTGTAATTTGCACAAAGAAATTTGCTCTTCAAAAAGAACCTTTGCTTTTCACCCGAGCACAAAGGCTGCAGTCCAATCTGAACTGTCCAATCTATCAGTACTGATGTTGCTGGCCTGAGAGATGACTCAGACTGATACAGAACATTGTGAGTGTAGCTGACTTTGGCAGGTTTAATGTTAGGTTACTTTGTGTTTCATCATGTTGTAGAGTTCCCATAGTGCAGTGCGACCAACTGGGAAAAGTTGAGTTGTAAAAGTTAAGGAAAAAGAAAAGGCTAAAATAAAGAACATTGGATTCTAAAAGCTTTAAATGTAGATTTAAGGGCACTTCATCATGTTGTGAAATTCCCGACTTCTGAGAACTGAGAAAGTTGAATGGCAAAAGTTGAGGTGAAAAAACGATCCAAATGTTAAAACCAAGAACAGTGGATTATAGAGGATTCAATGTTGTAAGAGATGTTGCACACAACATGAAGACGATTCAGCCTTTTTACCACAAGACACTGTTCCTTTAATGGCTACCAGGTCTTGTTTAGTCCTGTTCAAATTTCAAAGGTACGGATGAGATTAAAAAAACAAAACACAGATGGGTCCATTATCTTCCCAATCCAATTTTAAATTCTGGACTATATCAATTACACTATGTAAAATTTTGTGTGACAATTTTATTAAAGTAACCCAAGTATATTTGTATAGCACTTTGTACAGCACAGCGGACTGTCCCAAAGGCACAAAGGGGAAATACCAGCTCCTAGCTGAGGTAGAAAAAGAGGGGAGAAAAAGCCTCAAACCATTCAAAAGCCATCCAATGTCAATCATTCATTCATTATCTTAACCCGCTTATCCTGAACAGGGTCGTAGAGGGGCTGGAGCCTATCCCAGCATACATTGGGCGAAAGGCAGGAATACACCCTGGACAGGTCACCAGTCCATCGCAGGGCACACACACCATTCACTCACACACGCATACCTATGGGCAATTTAGACTCTCCAATCAGCCTAACCTGCATGTCTTTGGACTGTGGGAGGAAACCGGAGTACCCGGAGGAAACCCACGCAGACATGGGGAGAACATGCAAACTCTGCACAAGGAGGCCCCAGCCGACTGGGATTCGAACCCAGGACCTCCTGGCTGTGAGGCGGCAGTGCTACCCACTGCACCATCCGTGCCCCCGTGCTACCACAAGCCTCAACCTCAAACAGTGAGGTTTTTTTAACGTTACTGTTGGGTTCAGTGGTGCTTTAAATTTTAAAGTAGGTGAGTAGAATTAATTTCTTTTCTTTTTTTTGATCAAATAGACATTTGCAGTAATCATGTTTGCTGACTGGGTGGACAGTGAGTTATTTTTGGAAGATGAAATTGAATTTGTGACCATTTGGGATAAAGGGGAGGAGAAATCTGAGAAGTTTTAGCAAGTTTAATAACTTATACAATATTACACTTGAAGCATTTAATGAATAAAATAAGGATACACTTGGATAACAATCTATATAGGAGTCACCGTTCTGTCATGGGTGGGTAATACACAATTTATAGGAGAGTATAGATTGATGACCCGAAAAACCCGAAAAACCCAAACAGCTAGTTTTACTTCAGTCCATGTTCCGGATTTGGGCAGGGTTTTACCCAGTTTTATCTGGCTAATCGGTAATCCCACTTTGTGAAACGGGCCCAGAAAGATGCTG
Organism: Conger conger; assembly: GCF_963514075.1. Lineage (NCBI taxonomy): Eukaryota > Metazoa > Chordata > Actinopteri > Anguilliformes > Congridae > Conger > Conger conger. The sequence continues at coordinate 12,584,204 of NC_083763.1, read as the reverse complement.
GATATACCAAAACGTGCACTATGTTAAAATGCACTGTAAATAAATATGGCTGTTCAAATGTACTGAACTAGAACAGCCGCCTTTACTGCTGCATACATCGCAGGTGATGGAAGTGGAGTTTTGCGACTTCACTTTAACCTTTGATGAGGAGGTTTTTTGGAATGTTTTTTTTTTTGGCCAGTCAGTATTCCAGAACTCTGGTTTCAATTACCCATAGTGGTTGTTACATCAGCATTAGAATGTTGAGCTCTGAGTATTCAGATCACATACTGTATGTGTGACCTCACACCATAAGGGGTTAATGCAGCAGCATGGCCATTTCCTGGACTCCCAGTGTGACCGGGTGCGGAACGTGTAGTGAATAAACATTTTTTTCTGGGAGCAGTAATTGTGGTTTGTGGACTTTATTCACATTTCTCACGTGTCACCTCTGTTGTGCACCTGCGCTGTTTATTTTCGTGTGTTTGTGCGTTCTGCCTTTCTGTCGCATCTGTAATTGTGTCTGATTTCACTGCACGGCTTTGAGACCACGGAATGTGTCGTTTGCACTCTCTTCAGTCATCATTTGAAATCACCATTCATTTCACAAAATTAAAATTAAAATGTTTCTTTGGCATGTACAAGATGGTGTAACATACTTACCAGTTAAGTGAAAGTATTATCAAAAGGGTTCTTTCAAGCTACAATTACCTAAAAAGGGTGTATTGATCCGGCTGAGTGGTAATATTCAGCACAGCTCCATTGAAAATACCACAATTGCTACCTTGAATGGGAGGGAATGTGTTGGGGGGAAAATGGACACTTTTCGGGGGGTAAGGAAAGCTCTTCAGGCAGGAAGAGCAGAGCAGAGCAGAATGCTCAGCACAGGGTAAACTGACACACGTCCTGATTAGGGCTCATTGTTGGAATCCTCTTTGTTGCCATGACTTCCCCTTACCTTTGATTTTCTGTTTGTTCTCTGCTCTGATGATGACAGGGCATTTAGGACTGAGAACTAAGATGGCTGACAGACTTTAAAAAAATCTTCTTTCTTGTCTGATTTTGGCATTTAAACTTTATGAAAGCAGAGATGCTTTGCCATGCATTTCAATATTTAACAAACTAAAATGATTGATCTAAAGCAATTGCAAAGCCATGAAACAAGCCGTGCACGTTCCCTAAATCCTGACCGGACTATGCAGTGCTGAGGCCGGTGTAGACTTCTCAGACTTGGCTATTGCCGGATTTCACTTACTACATCTGCCGTTTCATTACCAACAAAACATAAATAAAACTTAAAAGAGCACGTATTGCAAGAGTTTATCAGAAGTAAATGGGGTGAATGAACATTTTTGCGATGAAAAGTCGGTGAATCGTCGTATAGACATTCAGGTGAAAACCCAGCTGAATTTCTTTAAAAAGTTACGTTTTCTCGCTGACTAGGAGGCTATAACCCATATATTTGAGTTTCCAAAACCAAAAAGTCTACGCACTAGAGAACAACCGCAATCGTTGGCTATATAGTGTTTTTGTTCACTTTGTAATAAAAATCTTATTTTGTGTGGCTACATAATATAAGATAAAAGGATAAGGAGTATGCTGCATATGTGCAATGTACTAAGCATTTGTATTAATGTACTATATTGTTATTTAATCTTTGATTTTGAATATATTTTCCAGTCATTCTTTGAGGTTGGGGCCTATAAAACATAAGAGTATATTTTCCATGTAGCTTGATTTTGTTTCGGGGAACAAACTGTGAGGGTCACTGCACATACTGCGCAACTGAGATTTCTATTTGGACAACACTTTGGGGAGAGTAAACACAGAAGGGGAAGAATTTGCACTTTGAAAGATAAATATGACATTACCTTGGCAAGGTGACTTGAATGCTAACCGCGGATGCATTTAAAATTAATGTGCCCTGTTTTATGGACTGTCACATTTTGATATTTGAAGTCTGAAGGAATCTGTCTTAAGCTGTTGCTCTTTGCCACTGCCTCTATCTTTAAATATCTTTCAGCAATATCTCCTGACAGTGCTTTTTATTACAGTGTCAAGTGGATTCAGGAAAGGCAGTTCTTTAGGGGAGAATATGTGTTCTGAGATGGCCGTTCTTTTGAGTCATTCATTATTATTGTTTTTTATCCGCTGTCAAGAACCAAGACATAAAAGACCATACTCTTAACCCTTGTGTAGTCAAAACTGACCCACCTTCACTAAACCCCTAAAATAAAGCAGCTTAATTGAATTTTAAAATGCAAATCTATTTTGCATGAAGAAACAACCTGTCACTCATCACAGAATTTGTCATCAAATTTCAAGTTGAAAAAAGAACATTTAGGGGGTTTTCGCTGCTGTTAAACATAGTGACGGGTCATTTTTGACAAGGGTTAAATTCAGGTGTAATCTTGCGTCCCCCTGAATCCTGTTTGGGTCCACCTTGTGTGGCCGTTCAGTCTTGACTGACTGTGCAGGGCTTTGTGTGCAAACAAGATTAGTTTGATAGTTGCTGGGACACAGACAAATGTCTGTGTAACAGAAGGCTTATGGCCACGCTAAATGGATGAATGAGGCTTTTTCTATTGGCTTGTAAGCAAATCAATAAAACGCGCTCAGATGACATTTGCACCAAGGTAACCCGAGTTGTGCATCTCTGTGGCTATACAAGCTGCAGAAATATTTCTGAAAACCTGTAGTATGGTATTAGGGATACTGTTGGAGAAATGATTATCGTGTAAAACATCACTTAGCATCAGTGGACCTGGTCAAAGATTATGAATAATTTCTCTGACCAGACGTGGATCCAAGAAATTGATTTTTATGTCTTCAGAAGTGTTAGCGAGTCTCCTTTTCTTCATAGCCTACTATCCGCTTATGTTTTGTTTTTGCGATGTTCTATTAATCTAAATCTATTAATATTATCACCTCCTGCATGCGAGTTGTTTTTGCAGTTCATATTTCTGACAGTGCAGCTGTCACAACCACCATCTTAAAGCCGCTGATTTGGTGATAGCAGGGCTCATTATGTCGCACTAAAGTGAATCTATTTCCATGGTGAAGTGGATGTAATTAGAGGAGCACTTGAGTGGTGCTGTAGCACATGGCTGTGTAATTGGGCTATCTGTACCCTATGGCAGAACCACAGGTAATGTCTCCTCTCAGAAGGTGTTTCCTGATACAGAAGCGATAATGGCTATAAATGATTGGCATTTATATAGCATCTTTATCCAAAGCGCTGTACAATTGATGCTTCTCACTCACCCATTCACACACACACTCACACACCAACGGCGATTGGCTGCCAGGCAAGGCCCCGACCAGCTCGTCAGGAGCAATTGGGGGTTAGGTGTCTTGCTCAGGGACACTTCGACACACCCAGGGTGGGATTGAACCGGCAGCCCTCCGACTGCCAGACAACTGCTCTTACCGCCTGAGCTAATGTTGACATATCTCGGTTGTGTTCCTCTGATTTCATTAGTACCAATGAACGGTGACACCCCCCCCCCCCAAATTACAAACCCCCATCCAACCCCCATCTGAAATTAGGAGGGGCGTCACTCTCCTCCACCGAGGCTTCGAAGCTCCGCCTCATTGTTCTCTCCACCGGCCGCTCTCGAGCGGAGCCCCGAAACACACAAACGTTTGAATTAATCAATATCCTTCAAATGCGGCGAATTAAATGGGATTCCTCGGTGTAGCCATGGAGACGAGCCAACGCGAAAACACCTGCGAATTAGCATCGGGCGTAGAGGGGCTTTAATTAGAACGCGCGCGCGAGAAAGAGAGAGCAAGAGCCGCAGCTCCGTGTTGCTGCGGCTCTTAATTAACGCGCCGCTCCCGTGAAATCAAAGAGAATTGTTTGTTCAAATAAACAGGTGTCTTCCTCCAAGTGATTCTCCCGCACAGATGCGCCGGCCTCGCCCGCTTATTTTGAATTGAGTCGTGCGGTGCAGTCGCACTGGCGTCTAGTCGAGGGACGCTGTCAATTGATGCGTGCGCCCACAGCACAATATTACGTGGGATAAATGACACTGATTATAGTCGTACACCCTCATCCTCTGTCGCTGTCAAAGCTCAAGCGGTGGCAATCGTGTTGTGGAAAAAGAAAACATGAGCCAAGATTTGCTAACGCCATTGAAACTGTTCAGGGGAGGTGGATAACACCAGAGGGAATAAGAACAAATCTCAATTGCCTACAATTGAATAAGTCTTGCTTTGATTGGACAGCACTGGCTCTTAAGCCGCCTGCACTGCTAAATAAAATACTAGTAGCGCCTTCCAGAGGGCAGAGTGAACTACCTGTGTGTGGCAGACATCATCGTCATTATCAAGAGTACGGTGGGCCTACGAACAGTGGACAGCTAAACCACGTTGAGCTGGAAGCTGGTCTGAACTGGTCAACCAGCTACCAACTGCTTAAAAACCTAGCTTGAGCTGTTTTTTTCAACAGGGTACTTAAATTTCCAACACAAAAAAAACGAACAATTTTGCTTTAGCAAAACGTTAACGCAGCCTATTGGACTTACTTCAGAGGGAATGTCTCTGAATTGTAAAAAACATGCCAGTTTTTTCAAAAGTTAGACAAGAGGGATATGGGGGGGGGGGGGGGGTTATCAGGAGGGAGGAGCATGCTACAGCTATCAATGTACATCTGAGATTGAGGGACGTTTCCCATAGACAGAGAAACATTTTCCATAGATCAAAGGATATTTTCCTTCAACCGAGAGTTGTAGTCGTTTTTCTGAGATGTTGTCTGAGGTCCATAGGAATAAATCCCAGGAACATAAATAACATGGATGCATTATTGTCATTATTTCATAATAGTATTGTTAGTACTGTTGTTGTTCAGAACAAGAATATGTTATTGTGATGAGCACGATTGAGCCGTGAACTGCATTATGTAAGCCTAGAGTACATCCATTTGATGACACTAACGAGCCTTACAACTAATCGTAGCTTTTCATTCAAGTGAAAGGAAAGAAATGCCAAAGCCTGTCAACACAAGTTCTCTAAGAACCGAAGACACAAATAACAATGTAGAAAAAAAATGACTGTGCCGTGTCTTAGAAATCCAGTGAAAAGCCGGAATGCTTAGACAAAAGCAGAGACGACGCTCACAAATCCCTCTGGCAGAGCGGGTGATTCACAGGGAGATTAAGGATAGCTGTAGGATAGCTTTTCATTCAAATTTGGGAAAGAACCTCTCCCCTCTATTCTCTGAAGTTGCCAGTTTTCTTTGACTTTGTTGAGCCATGTGCTCAGATCTGTGATATGCTTTTGATATGCGTTATTTTCCTAGGTGGGATAATTTTCTCTTATGTCTTATCTTATATTTACGTCACATATATGCTGAATCTGCTACAGGGTCCTGTTTCACAAAGCAGTATTACTGAGTTAGCTGGATAACTGCACCAAGTGAAACCTGGACCCCACCCACCCTCAAATCTGGAACATGGACTTAAGTCAAGAAGCAGAAGAACTGTTCCGGGTTTTACTCTGCGCAGTTATCCAGCTAACTCAGTACTCCTCCTTTGTGACACAGGCCCCTGGTCTTCATCACCATCACTTTCCCAATTGTGTATTTGAGTAGGGGTGTACACTGCAACCGGCTATTTACAATTTATATGTGGTGAAATTAAAGCTTCATAGATCAAATAATGTATGCTACCTTTTAATAAAATGAAGTCATTCACCTGTCAAAAGTGAGTTTTATTATAAGACTTATTACATTTATGATTTCAGAAATTTAGCTGAGACCTCTGTAATTATTTAATGTCAATCATTCATTCATTATCCTAACCCGCTTAACCTGAACAAGGTCGCAGGGGGGCTGGAGCCTATCCCAGCATACATTGGGCAAAAGGCAGGAATACACCCTGGACAGGTCACCAGTCCATCGCAGGGCACACACACCATTCACTCACACACTCATACCTATGGGCAATTTAGACACTCCAATCAGCCTAACCTGCATGTCTTTGGACTGTGGGAGGAAACCAGAGTACCTGGAGGAAACCCACGCAAACACGGGGAGAACATGCAAACTCCACACAGAGGGGCCCCGGCCGACAGGGATTCAAATCCAGGACCTCCTTGCTGTGAGGCGACAGTGCTACCCACTGCACCATCCGTGCCGCCTATTTAACGTCATGGTTTACAAAAAAAAAAAATACTCAACTCTCAACTGAGTGTTTAATCAACAGCACAGAATGAAGAATGAACAGCACTGTACTATTTTCTACTTCAATGTTAAAACTGGTTTGTTCAACAGAGAAATCTTTGGAGAAAGGTGAGCAGATGGGGGCTAGGGCATTAAAAGTGGGCTCATTTGCATGCCAGTTTCTGTGTGCACTATATCCCCAGTATAGCCCATTAATATGATCTTTTGTTCGGCTAATGCCGGTGATTTGAGTCTCAGCCGAAGCCATTATACGGGGGAGGAAGCCAGGAAACAGGAGGGGTGTATTGATTGCTGCCCCGTTTCATTGCAGCCCTATTTTGAAAGCTATAAACCTTATGGCACCATGTGGGAAGTAACCACTGATGGCTGAATTTGAATAAGACCACGCAGTGCCATTCAGTGGCGCGCTGACAGTCTTGTAATTTGGAAATGTTAATTGGACGGGCACTCCCCACTCACCTTCCTCCTGCCTGTGCGCCATTCAAAATATATTCCTCAGGTTAAAAAAAATAAAAAAAGTTATCAAGATATCATTTTCATAACGGTTTCCCCCACGAAGCCAATATTTTAGGTTTCTCCCTATCCTGCCAAGGTGCTTAAAAAGTTGGCTGGTTCCCTTCGTTTTTTTTTATAGCAGAAGGCTTTCGGTAACGTGGCTGCCGAACTCTTCTCCCCGTCAGGTACGCGCGCGGTTAATTCGCTTAATTTGCTGAACGCGTGGAGCCGTGCGGACGGTCGTTTCATCCGTAATTACACCTGGCAGAAGCGCTCACTCGCACGCCTTGGCGCACGCCAACTTCCGCAAAGCAGCATAATGAATCTGACTCCAGTCGAAACGCCGTCGTTCCTGGCGAAGCCACGCATGTTTTGACGGGAGAGCTGGGGAAGTCTATGCTCCCCCGAATCAGAGGAAGGAACGCTGCTGTAAACGACTAATGATTAATTTGGGCATGCCAGATATTCAGTTTTAGCGCTAATTAGTCATTCTTACCATGTTAACATTAAACATTAAACATGAACATTAAAATTACTCAAGTTAAATGTTTTGCTTATATTTTTTAGATTCATTTGTATTCATTTATTTTAAGGACACAAACTATTCATGTCCAATAAAAGATGAAGAGAAGAGCTAGATGTCAACAGATTTAAGTCTATGATATGACATATCCACACAAACAGTATTATGGTTGCAGTAATATTGTACAACTGAACAATTCTGTAAAAAATATGAATATTTGTATGGGCAGTTGCTGCCTGTTGCAACCCTGTAATCAGAATATTAAACTGAAATTGAATTTCGGGCTGTTTACTAGAGCCCATCCGCCCCTAAATGTACTGAACTTAAAGCCACAACAGGTAAGATTTTTGTGTTAAAACATTGTTACAAGACCATAAGTGAAAAAGGCTCACTGACATGTTGGCTCACCCTCTGCCTGTGTTTACGGTCCTTAAATTCGGGTTTCAAAATATACAGTTGACGGCCCGTCACTCTGTACCAAAACATAGTATAACTGTGCAGTACTACGCTCATTGGTTGAAAATTGGTTCTAATTGCCGCAGCCAATGGCATTTCAACGTCAGCTGTTTACAGAGAAGGGGGAAGGATAAACAATGTTGTGGTTTGAAGGTGTTTGTTGCTGCTATTCCTCTCTTGACCGTTAGAAGTCCGAAATTACCTATTGTACCTTTAAGTGGCAGGTGTATTCGTTCCTATTCTACAGTCTGGCCAGCCAGATCGAAACAAAACCTTTAGTGAGTTGAAGCTGAAAGTCTCAGCCTCCTGGCCTATTTGCTTATCCACAGCAAGGGCCAAGGGGGGATTTGATGAACACACAATCGGTTTGGCTTACGTTCAAAATGTTTGCAGAAATATTAGGCTACTTTCCTAAGAGTGGAATTGTGTTCGCTCATTTAATGGTCTCACAGGCTTGGAATATCTGAGGTCCCCTGATTACACGTCTCAGATTTTCAAATCGGATTTTCAAAACTACTTGAGCACATTTAAGTGTTTAGCATTTGCAATTGCCCGCCTTTTAGTGCTTCTCTTTTGAAATGGGCTAATATGAGTCAAGAGTTACGAGAACATTCGTCATAACATTTCGCAGTTTGGTCCGTGTCCTTAAACTCAGTTTGGTTACCAAGATACACAGTCAAAAGAATACCTGGACAGGTTTGAGAAAGAACAGTTTCCTTTTTTTGTTAGGAAAGGCTAGTATAAGCATGACCATGAGATAACCTGGTGAATACCAATATCACATGAAAATTATAACAGTATCATATAATAATTTTATAATTACCCCACCCCCCACTATTATATTATTATACTATTATTACATTACATATTGAGAAATCAGTCTTTCTGTCCATCTCTTCAATCACGAAATCACCACTGTAGCATTTTGGAAATTTTATTTTTAACTACGGTTTTAACTACAGTTACAAGAACATAAATTGGTGGTTCGGTGCTGTTTTAGTGCCCCTGAAGGTCAGTGGTAGAGTTCTGCATTAAGATGAGCCTCCTGTGGAGAACTGAACTGGAGTCATGGGGAATTATGCCTGGGTTGAGTCAGCGGCGTGAGATTGTAATTGGAGTCACGGTTAATTAGGACTTTTTTGTTGCAGATCAGTCACGTTCTACGGCATGCGGCACCCTCCGCTGTGAAACCGCATGGCAAATTGAATACATTACACCGTCCGTTCGGCCATGAACACGGTCAGAGCAGAAATATTACGGATAAATATGATAAGTGAATTGAGAACACGTTCACATAAAAAGCATGGCAAAACGGATGTTGACGCAGGTGGGTTTTGCGTCATTCCGGGACTTTGCAAGACAAATGGATTGATGCCAAAGAAAGAGTGAATGGTGTTATACTGCACCTCACGAACCCAAAACATGTTTCCAAGAATCCATTCCGGTTTCACACAGTAATGAGAACCAATGATGTCACACGGTGCATAGTAGCAATTTAAGTTCAAGCGCGACTTTCGCATAGCTAGAAAATCTGAGCCGACCCAAAATCTTTCAATTTAGCATCGGTGGGGCCAGAAAGGTCCTGATAAATTATGGGTCCAGCAGGAGTGAGCCGAGATTCCGTTTTAACCCTTTAACCTGTGACATCACTTATTTGAACATTCTAACGCTGATGTAGCAATCACTGCCGGTAATTGAAAGCGAAGGACTGCTAGAACAATGACTTAAGCAATCTATTATTATTGAATTACAGTTGTGGGGCAGGTGGGGTGAGGATGATGCTGGGAGGCGATGTCACAGAAGAAAGAACAAAGGTCAAAGGGGTAGGGTTACTGTAGTCCATCCATCCATTCATTGTCTAACCTGCTTATTCCTGGTCAGGGTCCAGGGGTGGTCTAGAGCATATCCCCACATGCACTGGGTGAGAGGCAGGAATACACCCTGGACAGGTCGCAAATCTATCGCAGTACACACATACCATCCTCTCTCATACCTACGGGTAATTTGGACTCCCCAGTAAGCCTAACCTGTCTTTGGACTTGTGGAAGGAAACCAGTTCACCCAAAGGAAAACTACATGGGTGACAGTTGTCACAAGATGGCATAGCAGATGATGATCAGTTTGTCAAATGACATAAAACGGTCACACTTATCAGTAAATGTTATGACAGCAACATCTGTGACATCATCAGAGATGATATGCTATGCCATCTTGCGATGGTTGTAATGTCACATGTATGACAGTGATATAACGTAACATAATGGTGAGAACAGGCCATTCAGCCCAGCAATGCTCACCGTTTCCAACCACTAACATGTACCTACTGCTTAGTTTGCCCAAAAGCTGAATAGTATCTAGCACTGTATCAAGCCAGGTCTTGAACCCCCCCCCACACTGTGTCCTGGCAAGGTAATCCATACAGTGACCACTCTCTATGTGAAAAATATGTGTTATGTCAGCCTTTAAGTCGAAACAGTTAACGTAAAGCATAACCAAATAGCTTTCAGGGAATGATGGAAGTCAGGAGTGTCTCTCTCTATTTCCCATTTCACAGTTGTCTCTCGCTCGCGCCTTTTTTCAGTCCCAGCCTGGGTTTGTTTGCTGGCTTTATTTGCCCTGGCTTCTCCCCTCGGCCTGGCAGGAATACCCAGATGTTTCATATCATTTCCAGGCAGGCTTGACAACCAATAAGCAGCTGGGTTCCAGGGATGCTGGGCTGTGGAGATTTATCACCTGCTTGGGGGGAGATTGGAGGGGAAGGGAAGGGGGGGGGGGGGCACAGAAAGCCAAGCCATCCTTGAGCCTACAGAGGCTCCCTATCCAGCTGGTAGTTTCAGCGAACAACAAAACAGAAATCTATTAAGATGGGGAATGAAGTAAGCCAATGGTTATTACAGGCCTACGGCAGTGCAGTCGTGATGTTCTGCCAGTGATTTAACCCTTTAAGGTGTGATATCACAAATATGTGATTAGAATGTTCTTAACTGAACATTCTAATGATGATGTCACAATCACTGCTGGTGATTGAAAGCAAAGGAGTTATAGAACACTGACTTAGAATCCAAAATGAAGAAGAAATGACTCCTCTTCAAAAGGTTTAAGCAAATACAGCAGGATCTGATGGTATTTTAGCCTGGGAATCTGTGTATCAGCTCCCACCCAATTGTCCAAAAAAAAAAAAACACTCATCACTCACTTGTTTAATAAACTTGTTTTCTTTTGTTGTTTTCACTTTCAGGGCTTCCTGTTGATACGTGCACAGATGCTCTGATCCAGGCCTTTAGTGTTTAATCCGAAGTATTTTAATTTGATAGCGCTCGAAGAGAAATAAGACGCTGTCTGGGGATGACTAGTCGAGTGTTTGTTTTATTTCCCGAATGTATTGTCTGCATTTCTGCATGCCTGCAAACCAACATCCAAATCGCCCTGTGCATATACAGTATCTCTGTGCACAGCTAGCCTCATTAGCATGAGGATGCACTCAAATGTCAAGGAATTTGCTTACACGTAAACATGCAGGACGACATTCAGGGCACGTATCAACCACCAAGTACGCACACCCACAGTACCTGAATTAAATTGCCTTATTTTTTTCTGAATTTTGTGCTGTGACTGGAATTAGAAATGAGATGCCAAGAGAACTCTGACTGCGGCCATATATCGTAGCAGCCTGTTTCTAAGAGAGGAACAAAGACTCTAAATGAATACCGCTCTGCTCTGGTGCAAACAATGACGGCGATGCAATATGCATACTTAGCACAGCTGGAAGAATTTAATTTCTTTGTTGCTAATAACAGTTATTAGAAAAACCTCTGTAGACAATATGCTGTTGTTTATGTGGTTGTATTACTGTGGGGTTTAGGTTGTTTTTTTTTAACTAAAATAACCTCTGCAGTTAAAGGTTTCAAGGCAAGCCAGAAAAAAATACCTTTTCAAGGAAGTATAGTAATAAGAATGAGGAGAGATTTAGAGAGACCATTATTTTTCTGAAAGACTCTGGGATATGGCCTGATCTAGCTATACAGCAGAGACTGATTTATACGCCCAAACCTCATTCAATGCACAAAGCAGTGGCACCCGCTCAAGTCTGTCTTTTCTCTCCGTCTCTTTTAATTTAGTACATCCTTTCTCCTTATTTTCTCTTTCTCTCTAATTTATCTCTCCCTCACACACAAACACACACATACACACTCTCTGTTCATCTCCCACTTTCACTCTTTCGACCTCTCTCCCTCTATCCCACACATCCCTCTCTCCATTCCTCCTCGAAGTCTCCTCATCTTCTGGCTCATTTATTTCCATCCACTCTTCAGTCGAGTCTCTCTCTCTCTCTTTCTCTCTCTCTGGTCTTTCCCCTCCATACTCTTTATTATCTCTGGCTTTGCATCCATCCCTTTTTCCCTCCCTCCATCCCCCCCTTTCCCTCTAATCTAACTTTCAGATCGCTTGTTTCTGATTTGCAGGCTGTGAAAGGATATGAGGGGATTAACTTTATTTTTTTCTTCACACAGTAGCATCTGGTTCCGATCGGCAGGCCTGATGGAATTTCCCTCTCAGCCTCGGTCGTGAAAAATAAAAAACAGCCTGTTGCTCCTTCGCACATGTCCTCCTGCTTTCCTCTTTAATTCCCCTCTCCGCCTGACAATTCACGAAATAACCGGAACCTGCGAGACATCCGGCCGGCTTTTATCAATTCATAACGGAGATTTCCTTACGTGTATTATTTGCTCTGTCTCCCCCAATCCTCTCTCATTAAGGGCACAATCGCTTTCTATTTGTCATGCTTTCAAAATCACGAGGAGTTTTATAAGCCTGGCTTCTAATGGGAGCACATGAATTAACCAACATATTACAGTCCGGTGAATACTGAAGTGAATATTTTAGCCTCCTGTTCAGCATTATAATTGTCATCATTAGATTTTTTTTTTAGCTTAAAGCCAGTCGGTAAGTGGGTGTTGGTTTTGGTTTGAAGCTCCCTTTGATAAACCGATGTGCCGTCGGCGTTAAGGCGGAGGGAGATGCCTTTCGGCAGAGATGACTCCATCACTGTCAGCTGAGCTGAGTCAGACGGAGCCAAATTCCCCCGGACTGTGGGGCAGGTTGAGTGGCTCGGGGTCCCCAAGGACTGTCATGGGTGTATGGGATGATAATACTCACAACCCAGCCTCCAGGCCTTAAACCCCCAGCTGACGGACACTGGGTGACAGAGGTAAAAAGCCCTGTTGTATTTAACCGGCAGTTTTCAGCTCTATAAAAAACCCGTAGCGCTTTCAGAACTGCAAAATTAGGCAAATTGGTCTGTCTAAGTGGAGCACGTAACCCTCCCACACTGGGGGGGGTGGGGGGGGGGGTGGGTGAATACTGGGAAATTGTGAATGGCAACTGTTCTCGGAAAACGTTCGTTTTGTATTACTGAAATGCAAGTGCGGCATAAAAACAAAATGGCCAGACTGGACGCAACAATGAACGCAGAGCAATTTAACAACGATTACGAAAAAGAAATAGACTGATACGCAGAAATGTGTATCAGTGCAGAGGGATGTCAAGCATACAGATAGTCAGAGTTAGACGCATCAGGGAAAGAGAATATAATAAGCTCAGAGGAACGTAATAAGCTCCAGAAAGCGAGGCCCTGGGCTTGTGGGCTTGTGTAGGCTGCTGTTGGGCTGTCCAGCTGGGCCACGCATAGGCCTTTCACACCGGCTAGGCTCTGTGCTGGTTCCGGTTCCACAACCTCATTTTGAACCGGCCAGCACGTTCAGACCAAAAACAAATTGGTTCGGAACCTGAAAAGTTGGTTCTCGGCCGGTTTCTCCTTCGGTTTTTCCTTGCGAACCGTGACGTCATCAGTGGGCGTGTCATATTCTAGGCCCGCCTTGTGCATTGAGCAACGCCCTCCGTTGATGATGGAGGGCGGTGGAACTTTGGTTCTGCTTAGACTGGTATGGACGCGGGCTGGTTCGCCGGAAAGCACCGTGGCTCTGAGAACTCCAGAACGGAACCAGAGCCAGAACGGTGTCTGCCTGAAAGCGGTAGCAGGACAGGAGACCCGCCTTCCCCATCCGTTTTAAACTCTCTGAACCTTTTCCATCCGAGTTCCCTCTGTTCATTCGGCTCCCTCACTTCCTTATCTTTCAGTTTCACCTTCACACCATACCCCTCCTCGTCCTTCTACCCACGCCCGCCATTTTGTGTTTATTTCCCCGCTATAAAACACATCATAAGCAACATCAGCTGCGTTTCCATTTCAACAGAGCTTTGATAGAGCTCTTCCGCCATACCGTGTTTAGATTAGCTACCGCACACGTGCCGGGCTCTCGACCATGCAAATGCGGTGGGGGGGGTCACCGCGGTTCGGCGTAACGATCCGTCGTCGGTAATGAAGAGCCGGGCGGAGGCTCGCAGGGGTCCTGGTCCTATTCTCCGTCCTTAATGAGGCCTGATTTCATGGAGGGATTAGTTGAGGGTAATCTATATGCTAACCCTGTAGAGAGAGGGTCACGTGCAGCCAAGGCCGGGTAAAGTATTCATGTGTAATTACAGTCAAGTTATATTTTTAGAAAGCGTCTGTGCTGTAGGCATCTGCCGGGGTTGAAGTGAACCGTTATCTGTGCCATCAGGTTTCGTCCATGTTGTATTGCGGCGAGGTATTGCTTTTTTCATCATTGTTTCCCCCCCCGCCTCTGGATATTTTCTGTTTGAGTGTCTGGTTTTCCAACAATCCGAAGCGATAATCCCAACATCCGGATGATCCTCATATTTCCCCCTTGACTGGACTTGAAGTGGAAACGGAAGATATCACTTAATCTGTTCTCTTTACTTCTGATAAACCGGAAGGTATTTTTCCAACATGTTCAATTTTGTACATTTCGATAAAGTCGTATTTGATTAAACGGATGGCCTTGGGGGTTCAGTAGTGGGCGGTCTGACTAAATCTGTGACATGCTGTTTTTTTTTTTCCCCAATCCCGACTGTGTCAGCACTGATAGGGGCTACTTCATACAGTGTACCATGGACTGTATGAAAGATTAAAAAGCACAAATAAAAGTAGGGGAAAATAAACAGTGCTCAAAAGAAGGCTATAATAGTGCTTTTTTTTTTTTTAGACTTGGTTTTGATGAGTTGATGTTGAGTAGCTCACTCTGTAAAAGTATGAGCGCATGGACGAACCACCGTGGAACAAATCAAATCGAACCCTTCTTTTCACAGGTACACAATAAGTATTTCCCTAAGCTATACAACTAATATTTTCTTTTCACAGATACACATTCCGATGCAAATACAAATCCCACTGCAAATGTTTCCAATGAATGTAACTGTAAACTTAAACAAATACATTTAATACATAAATTACATTGCACCGTTTAACAAAATACAACAGCTGCAACAATTACTAGCATTAACAAATTGAACCCGTACAAAATTGCGGTTTAATACTGGTTAGCCATTGCAGCTATCATCCTCCATAAATGAACAAATGTTTTTTTATATGAAAGTCAAAATTTTAATGCAACTGATAGCATAACACCATTGCAGTTCAATGTTAGCTAGCTTTTATTGCTACCATTCTCCATAACTGAATACACAGCACATTTTTAGCATGCGAGTCGCCATTTTAAAATAACTAAACGCGTACCACGTTTTAAACATGGTGGCTGCCATTTTAGTGTAGCTAAGGGTATCAATTCATTTGCCCTCATCATAGGTTTAAATTCAAGAGTAAAACAACACATAACATCCAATACACTTGCTAAAAATATCCATTATACAATTTGCATGACTGGGAAATAATTTATGTAACTAAGCCATAAAAACGGAGCCATTTGGTTCCGTTTTCCTAGAGCTAGTTATGGATTAAGCTAGTTATGGATTAAGCTTCTTCGCTAGCCGTTTGCCGTTTAGCAACAGAAAAAGATCTTAAAATAACAATTACATTATTTTACTTTCATGGAACAGTTTCAGTATTCAATATACACTTTTATAAGTTACCCTAATGCATTTAGTTACATATTCAAAGAGTTCCATGTATTTTTACATACCTAGTAATGATAGGAAAACGGACGCAGATTGTGTGTGGAATATTCTGGTGCTTTCTTTAATCGCTTTTTTGACTCTCACCACTCATCTGTTGGTTTAGACCACTCTATGGTTTAGACAGGAACTACAGGAACTAACTAGTATGACATGTTCGCTTTTAACTCGGAGAATACTTAGTAACTTTTAAATGATCACAGAAATATTGTTTTAAAAATACCTTTTTTTATACAAATAAAAAAACTCAGTCCTCTATATTAGCGTTAGTGTCACCTTCCTGTCAGCTTTGACCAGTCTGGCCATTCTCCAGGGACCTCTCTCATCAACAAGGCGTTTCTGCCTGCAGACCTGCTACTCACTGGATGTTTTTTAGTTTTCTCTGGAAACTCTAGAGACTGTTGTGCGTGAAAATCCCAGGAGATTAGCAGTTTCTGAGATACTCAAACCACCCTGTCTGGCACCAACAATTATTCCACGGTCAAAGAGAAAATTTTCCCCCCACTCTGATAGTTGATGTGAACATTAACTGAAGCTCCTGACCCGTACCTGCATGATTGTATGCACTGCACTGCTGCCACGTGATTGGCTGATTAGATAATCGCATGAATAAGCAGGTGTACAGGTTCCTAATAAAGTGCTCAGTGAGTGTTTATTGAAAATTGGTCACTCCAAATTGAGTGGGGTTGGGATGCCAAATAATTATTTTTATTTTATATTAATGAGTTGATGTCAGGCATTCCATAGCTCTGACTTAGCCTGGCTGCAGGGACAGGAAGGAGACCCTTCTCAGCTGGGCTGCATGCACTACCTGTTGATTCTGATATGTGAACATTCGCCCCTGATGGGACATAGTAGCAGTAGTGGAAAGTAGGGACTGAAAGTAAAAGTAAAACCAACAACTGACAGCTTGATTTCATTCATTTCTACCTCCAATGCACAAATCCAGGTTATTTGGAACAAAATACTGGGGAGAACCTTTACTTTCTTTCTTGGATTTTCCACCTGTATGATCACTGCACACATTAAATGTTTATTGCCCCTGGAGTTTCTGCGAAGACCGTTGACTTCCAACATCTACACTTCTGGACTCCAGACTTGCCACCCACACGTACTCACTCAGCCGTGAATTTCCTTGTGTGAGGAGAAGAACATTCTGGAAACAGGAAGGAAAGGTTCCTCTGTCAGTGACCCCCCCCCATCTCAAGGGATAAGATGTGCAGTGTGATTGACAGACCTGCCACAGCTATAACTACAGGAAGTGACAGGGATTGCTTAGCCCTTGAGATTTGATGATGCCTTATAATTTAAACCGACACAAAATTAGGGGAATAGAAAAATGTTTACACTTTCTGTGTCTCCCAAATGGCTAGTCTTTTATCCCTAAATATTAAAAATCTGTGATAAACATTTCATTTTATGCCTGAGGTGAGTGAAAGTTGGAACCTGTGTTGGAAAGTGCCACTAAAATCACACACAAAAAATCAGATTAAAATCCAAAGGTAGATTTTCTTATGTTTAATAGAGCTTCAGAGTCTGGGGTCACAATGGTCCCTGCATAACTCCTTTTTCTACAAAGTTGATATTTGCATACATAGCATTATGTTTTATTGCATATTTATTTTAATCCCACCAAATTAAGAATTGAGACAGTAGCCAGATTAAATAGGTTGAGTAAAATTTTTCTAAATATAAATTGTCACACTGAATCAGGTCACGTTCACCCCAAACATAAGATGAGCATTAATTGGGCCGCTACGTGTTGTCAGTGTGGCCAGAACATGGCCTGTTAGTCTGTTATCAGGAAAAACAAAATACAGCACTGCTCTTACACAAGAAACACGATCTGCTGTGATGCGCAGTTGTAACTGAGGGTGATTTATCTGTACACACCGGTGGCGGCCTGGCTAAGAACCAACGTATGCTATATTGGTCTTTCAGTAAAGCGGTGGCACGTTCAGTCATGTGATATACAGTAGGTGTGAAATGCAGCCTGTTCTGTTCCCTACAATATATTTACACATATTGATAGCACATTGCATGTGGTTTTACAGGTTAATAGACAACTACTCTAATTTATTTTCTGATCATCATTTGTATGAATCAGATTGATAATCATGTAGTTTGGAACTAGCTCCACATACATTGACACAGTATAGTTAAAATCAGTATGATATGGTTGTGATTGTATTACAAGTCGTTACTCATACTGTCCTTAAATATGCCCAAATGATGTGGTGGTCTATGCTGAAATTTAGATTAATATTTTTCTGCATCCCAAAGTTGGTGAAATGCCGACATTGTGCTCCTAACCTTTCCCCTGAAGAGTGTCAGTGAGGCAGACAGCTGTTCTTGCTTCACTGACTCCGTGTCCGAAAAGCCAACACCAATCAAGAGATTCCACAGAGAGAGGGAGAGAGAGGTGGAGCACAGGAGGAGAGGGAGAGAGGGAGAGAATGGTAGAGCACAGGAGGAGAGGGAGAGAGTGATGGATCAACAGAGGAGAGGGAGTGATGGAAGGAGGCAGAGCAAAGGGGAAGGGTCTTCGAGGATGAGGGGGAAAGGAGATTTTACGAGAAGATAAAGATGAAGAAACAAGAGGAAGATTGGTGGTGGGGAGGCGGCGGTTTTGTATATGCAGTGAAATATGTGCAACACCTTCTATGAACAGCACTTTACGAGAGCTGTATGACCCCTTCATAAGCAGTACATAAAACCTTCATAAGAACTTCATAAGCATTTGAGGAGCTGGTTGGTGCCTAATCGCCGTTGGTGTGTGAGTGCGTGTATGAATGGGTAAATGAGAAGCATCAATTGTACAGTGCTTTGGATAAAGGTGCGATATAAATGTCAACCATTTACCATTTACCATTCATAAATATTTTCTTTTGCGGTGGGTAGGGGAGTTAGGAATATATTTCATATATATATAATTATAATTGCATGGACCTGTTTCCTATGCAGACAAACTTTCTGGTTTCTTTTCTTCAGCCACGGTAGAGAAAAGAGTGCTAGAAAGGTCCTTTCCCACTTCCGTTATACCATGACTCATGTGAGCTGGGTGTCTGACACCTGAACTCCTCTGAGTCACTTTCCGGGGGGTTTGGGGGTTTGGGGGGGCTGGGGGGGGGGGCTGGCTCTTGCATGGCAATTGTTCCGATAATTGGCCCGAATTCCAGCTGTCCGCGGCCTTTGCACAATTGCCTTTTTAATGAATTATACCTGCACTTCTCAGGATAAAGGACAAGGGGAAATCTCATTTCCCAATCTATCCACAGTTACCAGACAGCCTAATGGCACTAAAAAGAATGGGCAAATTGTCTCGTGCTTTCTAACAGACAGAGTGGAATCCATTTTGGCTCTCCCAGTGAATGGTGCGACTGAGTCAGGTGCCTTTAGTAGAGAGGCTCTAAAGTACCACTTTTTTCCAGAATCAAGAGTGTGTGCGTGTGTATGTGCATGTGTGTGCATGTGTGCTGGTGCATGTGAGTGTCTGCACCTGATTGCCTGCCTTATGATTCATCTTGATCAAAACTGGTACATTGGTACATTGTATTGAAAGCTTAAAATGTCCAGATGTAGGTAATCCATCCAGATTAAGCAAACGCAAAAAGAATATTGACAGAGATTTTTTTTTCTAAATTGTCATTTATTGAACATGTGTCATGTTTGGCTCATTGAGTAATGGATATATTGAGCACAAACAATATTTCTGGACCCAGTTCATGTAAAGACAACATGATTTTAAGTCATTGATGCACGGTGTTCTTCCCACCATTATGCTGTAGCCAATTTATCATTTAAACCCTGGTAGGTCACATGTGATTAGAATGTTCTTATTTGGACATTCTCATGCTGATGTCACAATCACTATGGGCAATCAAAAGCAATGGAGTTCTAGAACACTGACTTCTCATTTTGACAAAGCGTTCCAAAAACACCCACTCCAAATTCAAAGGCATAATCTTGGTGTGTGTGCAGTATGCGTTATAGTATGTATTTAGTGCAATCAAAGCTCTCAGATGTGTTAGCCCATTGTTAAGCAAAATTTTAATTAGCTCAGCACTACCACTCTTAAGCACCACTTATTGTGTTCTGAGCCCAGTCTTTATTTGTGGAGAGCAGATAGGTTTTCCCCAAAACTCTAAAGAAAATGCAAATTAAAAAACATGCAAAACCAACCAATTTAGAATTTCATTTCCTTGTAGAGTGCACATAATTTGCCAAAATGAGTAGTGGAATTGAGCAGGCTGCTGTGAATCTGGACTGGGCCAGTGCTGTCTGTAGCTATACAGGGCTACATACAGGTGCTAGCATTGTCCAGAGAAGGGAGTGTTTAAAGCAGCCATGATGTCACAACCCCCAAAGTGTCCTCCTCTGCCTCACGTCTGTGTGAGCCTGACTTGCGAACTGTGACGTCATAAGAAGTGGACACTGATATCACGTCCTTTGGACTGGGGAGAGCAGAGACGTGGCATTCACTTTGGATCACTGTAAGATCAAAAATGGTCAAAAGGAGTTGGGTTTCTCTCCATTTGCTCTGTGAAATGATGTCAGAATTAATGGGCGGCAAGATATTCTGCATTCGTTTGTGCTTTTTGTTTAGCCCTAGTCTGTGCTGAAGCTAGTCGGAAGCAGACTTTGTAAACACCCCAAAATTCTCTAAATAAGAGGATTAAAAGCCAAGACAGCATGAAAATATACCGTTTATTAAAATTGAATGGGACAGCAACCCTCTAGAGTTCTAATCAAAGAGCATTTTCGGGTAAATGGAGAGGAAGATTTGGAAGGTGTTTCTCAGTGGTTATGTAAACCGTCTGACTGTCACGGCTACAGTAATGAGCTGCTTCTTACTTTGCTATCAGCCCCCCAAAGGCCATTCTCCTCATAAAAAATGTCTCCGGTGGCCCCCCAGCTCTTAAGACAACGTTGACCTTTTTTATTGAGTTCATAAGACCTTCTAATACTCAGGTTATTAGCGCCGTGTTGCGTCTAAGGGCAAATGTCAAACTACTTTCCCCAGAAGACTATGCCCTCAATAGTCCTGCAAGCTGATCTCGAGAATCCATTTTAAAATAATGTATTCACATCAGAGAGCTTTGTGGCTTTGAAAACTACACGGTTTTACCCAACATACTTCTCTGCCTGCTTCTCGAATAATCTCTTTCCTTCTCTGTGGAGGTGAAAATTCTCTTTTGGGACATATTGGGTTCAGTGTAGTGTGACAGAGTTTGCAGTGATTTAAGAGATTATCAGCATAAAATGACCAAGGAGAGGTTCTTGGAACTGATAATGCATGTCCACAACAACTCATTATCGAGAAAACATTTCAGACCAGACTCATTGAATTCTGGGCTTAAAACGACGATTATGAATACTGTGTGTGCATGCGTGTGTGTGTATTTACGTGTGTGTCTGTGTGTGCGCGCACATGTATGTGTGTGCATGCATATGTGTATAGTATATGCTTGTGTGGTTGTGTGTGCGTGCATATTCATCACAGATATACAGTGCAGTCGATAAGTATTTGGACAGTGGTACAATTTCTGTTCTTTTGGCTCTGCACTCCAGCACATTGGATTTAAAACAATGGCATTAATAACGGATCTGATCGCTCACACTGTACGGTGACAAAAGCAGCACTTGGATTCGGCAGCAGAACCACCCTGCTGAAAAAAACAACAGCTCAAGCTAGGTTTTTGAAACAAAACGGGTTGACCAATTAGACCAGCTCCGCACTCAACATGGTCTGACCAGCTCAAGCTGGTACTTGAAGCCGACACCCAGGGCATACATCAATAAAGCGTACTGTAGAGTAAAATTACACGGGGGATTTTGTTCTGAATGCAACCACAACACGTAACGGATTGAATTCATAGGGCTCTTTTCATCGCACGGTACCAGAGGTGGTGGGGGAGCACTTACCGCACGTCATGTGACGAAGGGCTGCGGGGGAATTATCGAGCCAATTAAACCGGGGGATGATTAGGCGGTGGGTTGAGGGAGCCAAGCTGACAATTTTACTCGCTGGGGAGAACGAACGCCCCTGGGCTCTGTGCAGTGAGAGGCACGCCGTGGGTCCTCTAATGGTGATGAGTAAGGGCCTTGGTTTCCGCAGGTCGACTTAAGTGCTGACCAATCCCACGCCTGCTTAGCTCCAGCCAATGAGAGCAGGGAGCAGAGGCTTCCACCTACAGGTTTCCATGGATTCCTATGGGAGCTGCTCAATGGTGCATGAAGCCAGTTCATGGAGGCTGCCATGTTTGACTATGGGGCTTTTTGTCACGGGAGCATGGTGCTTCTTTGTCACCAAAACATCAGCACTGGGTAACTAAATGTGAAGGGATGAATTGGAGTGGGGGGGGGGGGGGGGGAATTATATCTTCTTCTGCGCAGGTCAGACAAGAAATTGGTCCCTGGAGAGTAGCTGAATTAGTTAAATGTGAAGGAATTTAAAAGTACTGTCCAAAACACTATAATTTCACCAGGGTAAACACATTTCTTTTTCCCATGGACTTCAGATGGGGAATTTCATTTTTGCCACCAGAGGCTAAATAAACTGCATTGCCTCCGGTAGCCACTGGAGATTGGGAGATTCTGCGGGGAATGCCAAGCCCCGATAAGCTCCCGCCCACAAACTGTGGCAACGCACAAAAACAGTGTGATGAAAACAGAGTCGCTGCCATGGTTACCAGCATGTTGGAATACATGCATGAAGTTATGTTTGTGCAGTCCGCCTCTCGCAGAAATGAGGGAAGGGTTTGGACGGCACCGCTTTCGGTCTGCACCTGCCAGATAACGTGTTATTGTTTAGCGGGGAAAGTTCTCATCCAATGGGTGGCTTGAAATGACATGACAAACGCCAGAAAGACAGTTTTGGAATGGAAGTTGACAGCTTTGTGCTTGTATTACATGGTATTGTAATCGCATGCACGTTATAGCGGCCTCTCTCCACAAGGGAAGTTGATTTTCTGTATTTATTGATTTGTTTATTTAATGCTGTTTATGTATCAAACACCTGCTTTGAAACATGTAGAAAAGGCAGCAGATTGGAGAAAGTGTCCTTATAAGCCGGACAAGGCGACTAATCCATCCTTCTGTTGCACACAACACTGTGGAGTCAAACAAAGGCTGTTCTGTCTACGTCGTCATTTTCCTAAGATGTATGTATTCTCCATGCCTATTGTTCATTATTCTGAAAAAGTATTGACTGGATACCAAGACTGGTTTGCTGTGCAGACTCATATGAAGGGGAAATTAGATTGTTGGGCCTTGGTGGAGGTCTGCACTCTAGTTATAATAATATGGAACAAAAAAGATGAACACCCCGCCCTGAACACCTAATGACTTTGTGGAAATGATGTGAAATAACAATATTATTTCCAGGTAATTTAGTCTTTACATTAGTCTGGTGAGAGTTCATATTTATTATATTTCTGTAATAGCTCATTTCGGTTTAAAACTTGCGTTTTCAACAAAAAAGTCTTATTTATATCCACTTCACAGCAAAGGCAGTGCAAAACCAACCCCGATAGACTATTTAACTCTAATGGACGACATTTAATATGGAGTTAATTTAACACTGAGAGTGTTGAAGTCTCAGTGTCATTTCACATTCTTGAAAAAGCTGGGAAAAGAGAAGGTGCGCCAAAACTGTCTTGGGAAGACCAGCAGCGGTGTTGAGAAGGTGCTGCAGGGCAGAATGTTTGTGGTTTTTGCCTAACTGAACTAAAGTTTGATTCTACTGTACAATTGTGTCTCCGGACAGATTTGCGGCACCAAAGCCTGCCACAAGAAAGAGGAATGTGATCAAGGTTCTTATGAAAAATCCCCGTCAGGTTATTGGGGACAGAAAAACATCAGCTCCTGTACTGAAAACTGACAATGTTACGGTGAGATAACACAGTGCAGACCCGTGCTGCCAGCGTTACTGCTAATCTGATCAAGGAGAGATTGAAGTTGATGGGGGGCGGGTTCGGGGGTGGACATGCATCATTGTTGATGTCCAAATCGTTGACTTGAATAGTATTACGTTCTTTCAGCAAACGTTCTGCAAACCGCTTTCAGATATTGTAATATCGTTGAATCATATTTGCATGAACCGTGCTCCTTATCTGTGTGCTCTGGTGAATGTACTCATGTCATTTCGAAATATAATCAGCCACAGACAACACCATCTCAGATATGAAGAGACACTCATCTCTGTCATTTTCTCTTTGTTGCTCTTGTCCTCTCTCTCTCTCTCACACACACATACACACTCACTCACTCTCTCTAACACACACACACACACTCACTCACTTACTCTCTCACACACACTCACTCACTTACTTTCACACACACACACTCACTCTCTCTCTCGCACACACACTTACTTATTCTCTCTCTCACACACACACTCTCTCTCTCTCACACACACACACACACACACACACACACATACACACACAGGCACGCACACACACACACTCACACTGCCTGAGTTTGTATGCATTTTAAACTAAAGCAGAAACCCAAGCAGGATGTCCCCCCGGGGCAGAAGAAACCCCAGAATACCGAATTAAAAAACCAGACTGCCATTAAGATGACCTGTTTTGGATTTATGTCTGTATATGTCCTGGTGCCATGATTTTATCACTCTCTACCCTGTCCATTTACCCCAGGGTGAACAGTCATAACCGCCATCACTGCAAAGAAAGAAACAACGCAGACTGCCTGCTTATATTCTCCCTACTGAGGAGGCTGAATCTCTGTGCCTGAGGGGCCGGTATTGGATCATCGCCATTGAATGAGTTCAGGGCCAACTAATTGGTGGAGCGGTTAAACGTCATACGTGTTTTGGAAAAACACCTCAGGTAAAGGCTGCACTCGTTTATCCTCACCGAAAAATTCCCGGGAGCTTCCTCCGTGCTCGATCGTCCTAGGAGCATTTAACGGACCGGAATGTTCTGCGATTTCCTCGGTTTCCTCGGATTTAGCGGCCATCCATCCTGACTGGCGGTTATAACAGGTTTATTCTAAACTTCGATTCCCAAAGTTCCACGCGACTTTCTCACACGTTTTCCTTCTTCTGATTGTCGGGGTGGTTTACTTTTTTCGGTCACTTTACGCTACTAAATTTTGGCCTACTTTTGCTTGTAAATGTTCGCTGAAACAGTTTTTCAAGCACGTTGCAAACCCAGCAGACTCAACTCCCCCTCTGGATCTGCCACTGTCTTAGCCATCCCGAGAAAAATTAATTAAGCCTCGACATTGTTTACCATCCTAGAATAAAGTATTACCCTGTAGTGCATAGTTTTAGAAAAGATGTTGGTGCAATAGGCTTTTTTTCCCACTGGTAGTAGCCGGATTTAAAACAAGGGAAAAATAAGGCTCGACCACCCTCGCCCCTTCCCTCCCCATACATGTACTAAAGGGAACATTCTGTCAGGACAAGGACAGGACTTTGTGCTTAATGGCCTGACCGCGTGGCGATAATTTCCACACGAACGCCCGTCAGAGTGAAGCAGTGGGGGGCTCAGGATTGCGGTTCCTCTTCATTTTAATTGGGAACATTTTGTGTGCGGTGTTTCTCACATTAATAACCCCCCCTGAGCTCAGAGCACCTCTGCAAAAATCTAATTAATGTACTCTGACCCACGTGGCACGCAAGGGCACAAAACACCACAACAAAAACTGAATCACAGGAAGGCTAGAATATATATATTTTTAAAACCGATTTTGTGAATGTAGCTTATTTGGAAGTTATAAAACTTTTAAAAGGTCAGGGGTATGAGGCCTGTACTACGTTTTCTGGCTGTTACTGCAGTGGACGTTTGCTCTGGGAGATTCAGCAGCAGGGTTGCCAGAGTGGGGGAAATAACTCTAAACATAGGGATCTATAAAAACTCATAAAATACTTTTTACAGTAAACATTTACGGGAGTCGGTGACAGATAACAGGGACATTTTAAAAAGAAGGCATGAGGGATACATTGAGAAAATTGTAGATTGTCTCACGACTCGCGGGTGTTTACGACCCAAATGAAGATGAGAGTTTTGAGGAGTTTGGGGGAAATAATTTGGGCATCTGGCAACACTGTTCATCAGCCTCTACTGCCGCTCGGTTCTGGCTATTAGCGGAATAGCAGATGTGCGGTATTCGGCGGGGTGCTGATAGTTTTCCGCAACGCTCCGCAGGAAGGTTTCTCTCTTATTGTTCGGCTATCCATGTATAAAGACTCAGCTGTCAGCGCAAATTCAACCGCTGTGTTGGGAAAACACAAAAGGCTGACAACCCTGCCGTCAACCTGATCAATCTGATTCACCGTGGCCCGGCTTTGATTGAACACAAACTCACGTAATCCCAATGTGCCACGTGTGAAGTCGTTATGTCATTTCTAACTGCAGTAAAATGCTTATTTTAACTGCAGAATATATGTTTTTCAAAATCAAATCTGAAATGCCTTCATAACTAGTAAGAGTAGTAGGCATTTATGCTGGAAAAAAACAAAACAAAAAAAAAAACAGCTCAAGCTAGGTTTTGAAACAGCTGGTAGCTGGTTGATCAGTTCAGCCCAGCTCCAGCTAGACATGGTTTTGCTGGTTGACCAGTTAAGACCAGCTCAGATTTTCACATGGTTGGATCAGCTTAAGCAATGTTTTGAAACAGCTGGTAGCTGGTTGACCATCTTATTACCAGCTCATGACCGGCTGAATTTTCGAGCTGGTCAAGTTGACATATCAGCAGGGTGTTCAATATTCCTGATTGCTTGCGTTGACACAAACGAAGAGAAGGTTTGAGGATGATATGGGTTCATAATCGCAACAATTAAAGGGTTTGTATTGTAACACATCCATTACATCCAGATATTATGTTCATAAATCCACAGAGCTCATTGTGCCCCCTTCAGTGTAAGAGCAATTGAGAGCAGTGACTGAAAATAAACTTAAAGGGAATGTGACGCACATTCAGACGTGTGTTTGTATCTCAAAGCGGTTGTCGCCAGCGTCTCCGCTCTTGAAGGCCGTAATGGGAACGGGGAGGCTGGCTTTGGTTCCGCGTTATCAGTCGGCGCAGTCCCCAGCACAGCGGCAGACTGGCAGCTTCGCGCCAGCCCCTCGCCGTTAGCTGGGGCATTCTTTTTGTAATCGCACATCGTCAGACAGTGCTGTGTAGATGAAGAACGCATACGAAGATGACCGCATTCAGTCAACGTTGAATAGATTTTTTTCAGTGTTGTGATATTGCCTTCACAGTTTTATTGAAATTATGTTTTTCCTATGGCTTGATTCTGTGAGGAGTTGATGTTCCGGGCAGCGTTCGGTCGTAAATTGAACACTGCCACGGACGGGAGCTCGCTGGATTCTTGAGATTTAGACTTTAAATTAATGTAGCCTACACGACATGAATGTGTCAACGTGTGGCGGCTCAAGAGACAACAATCTCCTTTATGAGTTTTTGGCTGCGCTGTGCATCCCCCACCTGAAAATCCCTCGAATTAATCAATCCCCGTCGCGCTCACCCGTGGACGCGCCGGCGAATCAATCACGTTAAATGTCAAACAGCATCAGGCCGCCATGACAATGTAGAAATGGAATTCACGCAGAGTACAAAAAAAAAAAAAACCATGATGCCTCGAAGTGCTGCTTTATGTGGGTTTATAAGACGGATACAAAGAAAGGGAGATATTCTGGGTTGAATCAATAAGCAAGATGGCCACGTTCCTATATTTACACCTGTGTATCGGTTTGAATTTATAGTTTATAGCAGCTTCAAAGGCCAGCCCGGGCTGTCTCCTGCGGCGAATAGCGGCTACACCCTCCAGCAAGGTAGGCACGTGAATGTTAACTACGTTTTCAAACAAGCGGATCAATATTTTGACTGAAGTTCGCGATGCAGTGACCTTCACGGCGCCCTTCTTCGAGCCGCAGACGGTGTTTTGCCATTGCATGGGGAAAGCCATGATACGCTGATCTCTGCTTCATAGTCACGGGTACACCACCGGAGAAAAGTACCCTTCAAACCCCCCCCCCCCCAGAATTTTCTGGTGTGGTGGGGCCCAACATCCCTGGTCGTGCCCCTTTAGACACAGCTTCGGGAAATGTAAAAGGAATATCAAGAAGGCTATTGCTACACTTAAGTACATGAAACTATGTACCACACTGATAACTGCTTTGGAGTGGTCCTTAGTAGAACAGTCACTTTTTAAATGAAGACTTTGCACCCCAAGGGTATATTACATTGAGAATGTAATAGGAAGAGTAAACTCACATCCTGTGTGAGTGCAGTCAGACAGGAAGCAAAGGGAAGGCATTACCTTTGTGGCAGCATGTGCTATTAAAAATGTCCATTAACCAGCATACATTTTAATTGTACCAATTTAGAGAGAAGGCACATGAACTCATCACATATCCTTCCTTGAGATCAAGTAAGTCATGCGAGTAATCCTTGCACTCTAATACCTCATTCTGCCAGACGGGCATCAGGCACTTACCCCATCACCTCGAGGCAACCATCCATCCATTATTAAACGTATGATTGTGGATGGCCACGCTGCATCGGTGCAAAAGCACTACAGGAGTTTCGCTTTTCTTTAATCAACGATACAGAAAGGTGGACAGGATAGTTAGGGGAGTGGAATGGCGGATGCTGCTAATTAGTTTTTCTCCGTTTGACACGGTGGTGGAGCCACTGCCGTAAGGCTGTCTGTCCCCTGATGAGGAGTCACACTGAGCCAGGCACACGCGCACACACACACACACACACACACAAACACACACTCTCTCTCTGTCTCACTCTCATACACACACCCACACATAAACACACATCCACACACACACACACACACAGTCTCACTCACACACACAAACACACACACCCACACATAAACACACACACACACACACACACACACACACACAGACAAACTCTCTCACAAACACTCACACACACACTCTCACTCACACATACACACACCCAATCACTCTCCCTCTCTCACACACACACACATAAACACATAAACACTCGCACATAAACACTCACTCACTCACACATACACATACACCATCTCGCTCTAGCTTGCATCCATTACTGCCATTTACATTCAGTACAAAGCCATATGCCAATGCTGCAAAAAAAAGTGCCCAGTAACAGGCATGAGTGTCCACACGTAATGGAGCCAGTTTGTACTGCAAGAATTTACCCAGAACCCTCCTGTCAAATTCTGCTGCTCCATTCAAGCTACAAACGGCAATGTACAAAACCAATTAAGATGCAAACGATAATTTTCCCCAATTCGGCACAAATCTGTTGTTCCATCACGTCTGAGGTAAGATGGAAATGGGTAGTTGGCTCACATTCATACAGAATGCACTGCTTGTAAATCTAAAAAGTATACAAGACACACAAATCATGAAACATGTCACCTTTTTAAAATATAACCTTAGAACACAATTAGAATACAATTTTCCGATATCAATATCAAAACATCATCATTTACATAACTCTCCTATCCACTTCCTGAATGTAAAACACCTCCTCATGTGGGTAAATGCAAAGTCAGGCTTGAAATCCAATGTTTGTTTGTACAAAAAAGAATATTAAAGGAAACATTTATCCAAGTATTTCTCTTAAATACATCAAGCCACATGACATAATACAATCTGTCCTTTAAACAAACATGCAATCTTTGAACTCTGATTTGCATTTCTTCACATTCAGATTGTGTGGTTACAATGGAACCTCTAAGAATGGAGCTAATGGAGCTAATTAATGTCTTAAACCTTTATATAACCCTAGTTTCCTCTTCAGCAAAAAGTGAATGCATATAGTCCCAATGAAGTATTGACTAAATATGTTTACTATAAAACTTTAACTGTAGCTCTTAGTGACAAGGGTAAAACATATGCAGACCTAATGAATGGTTTTCTCCAAAAAATCCATCCCTTATCTATCTTACTCTAAAGTTCACTCTGGCAAATGTCCACTCTTTTGACAAACCAGGCAGGCTTCACTAATGCAGTTCTTATTAATCCCATTTGCATTCATTAAGGGAAAAAAGTGGGAGGCGTGTTTTTTCTCCCCTCTCTTTATTGGTCTGGTGTGGTCGGTGTCCACTGAAGGTCAGAGAACAGACTCTAAAGATCAAAGAAGTTTGGTTTGGGGGGGGGGGGGGGGGGGGGGGTGTGTGGAGATCTGTGAATGACTCCGTAGTGCACATAGCAGTTGTTTGGAATCAAGCGGAGTTCAGCGTTCGCTTTTGAATTTGGCTGCGCGCTGTGTTTGGCATGCAGTGCAGGGGGGGGCAGAACTCAAACACCATTGCCGCCAAGTTTGTTCCTGTCAACAGTTGCCCAGTGACCCACAGCTGTGGGAAAGACCCGCTGGGCAATACCATCAACCCACCCAGACCTGGAACAGTGGGTGAAGTTACAGTCAGGGCAAGTAACAATTTGATATTTAGCTGGTGCTTTTATCCAAAGTGATTTGCAGTTGATTCGATTAAGCAGTGGACAATCCTCCTTGGAGCAATACAGGGTTAAGGGCCTTGCTCAAGAGCCCAACAGCTGTGTGGATCTTACAGTACTGTGCAGAAGTCTTAGGCACACTAGACTTTATTATATATTTGTTTATTTTTTTGTGTGTGTTAGTATAAAAGAACACATTTGAGATTTCCAAATATTAATTTTCCAAAAGATTTAATTTTACAGAGACATTTTTGATGTTTTTAATTTAAAAAAGTAACATATTACTGGAAGCAATTTATTATTTTTACGTAAAAACTTGATCAAGGCTGTCTGAGATCAGAAGCCAGGAGCCGCCAAAAGTCTGCAGAAGAACTGTGGCAAGTTCTCCAACATGCTTGGAACAACCTCCCTGCTGATTGTCCTAGTCAACGCTGTCCTGCAGTTCTATATCTCAGAGAAGTGATGCAGTTTTAACACCAAAGGGTGGTCACAAAATATTGATTTGATTCAGTTTTTAACTATTCCGCCAAATTAATAAAATGTAATGTAAAATGTATAGTACGTTATGTATAGGACCTTTCCTTGAATTATTTTTGAAAGAATCTTATCCGTACAGAATGTTATACAGGACTTTTGCACAGTACCGGGGTTTGAATCACCAGTCTTCTGGCTCCCAGTCATGTACCTTAGCTACTAGGCTACAGGCTGGCCCACACAGTAAGTTTACAAGTTTACTACGGTACTGACGACGGTGCCACCACTAGGTACCAGCTCGTCAGTGCAGGTACGGGAGAGATCTACGCGGTCGTTCTGAATGTGATGGTTGTTTCAGTCACGGTAGTCCACGACATGCCGTCATTTCAGCTTCCGGGGCTTCAGTTCTCCGTCCTCGTCTTCGGTCGCCCATGGCAACATGGCGCTATGCCGTTCATTTCAGCTCAGCCCTCCTCAGTCACTTAAATCGCGTCCTTAACTGGATTGCAGGAATTTAATTAGATCTTTTAATAGTTTTCCGCCATCAACAACTCCGCTGGAGATTGGCAGAGGGCTTAATTAGCAGCTTGGCTTGGAAGATGTAAATACCACCCTCGTTTAAACATCCTGATGATGGGGGATTTTGATTTCTTGATCCACTGATGCTCGTCCCTGGGCTGTGAATACAGACAGCACTGTACTGTACATTCACTCTAACGCATGTGTGATAAGACTGAACTTATCAGAACCCCTCCATCCTCCAACAGAGAGGCATAGACTGGCCTGGGGCCAACAGCTGTGTGGATCTTGGCTTGAACCACACCGGCGACTGAACCACACAACCTTGCGGGTCCCAGTCATGTACCTTAACCACTAGGCTACATGCTGCCTGATCTGCCCAATGCTACAGATCTCCATCTCAATAGCTGCTGTTCTTTTTTAGTTTGTTTTGTTTTAAAGAGGCTAATCATTTTCCACCATGCTGACATTAACAGTACTGGGAAACAAAACTGGAAAAAATTGATCTACTGGGTGTCGAGAAGGTCACCTGAGACTGGGTATCCAGTGGCCAAGACGGTGTTTTTGAGAACAGCAACACAGTACTGTGGAGCTTCTAAAGATAGAATATCTGCTGTCCTTTTGTGTTTGTCTGGTTCAAAGAGGCGATGAGTTTTTCCATCGCACTAACTCGGACAGCAGCGTAAAAATGTGTCTGAAAAGAATTGATCTACTGGGTGTAGAGAAGGTCACCCAGGGCTGGTATCCGGTGGCCAAAACGGTGTTTTTGAGAACAGCAATGCAGTACTGTGGAGCTTCTAAAGGTAGAACAGCTGCTGTCCTATTGTGTTTGTCTGGTTCAAAGAGACGATTCGCTTCCCATCGCGCATCCCAACTCGGACAGCAGCGTAAAAACGCGACTGTAAAGAATTGATCTACTGGGTGCGGAGAAGGTCAAGTGGCCAAAGAGGGTTTTTGAGAAGAGCGTCGCAGGACGGTAGAGGCCTCCTGAGGAGGTGTATCCCGACTGAGGAGAGGTGTGAGTCACCGACTCCTGAGAGGTGCGGACTGGGTACATGGGACTCCAGGGGCTCATTCTACGCTAAAGGCCTTCATAGCCTCTAGTTGAAGATGTTGCGCCTAACATCCTTCTTTGTTCCTTTTTCCTGGGCCACCTGCCCACCCCCCCCCCCCCCCCCTTCCTGAGCTCATGGACCACTCCAACCGGACCCCCGCTCTGAGGTTGTGGCTTCTCCTGGTTCATGCCCAAACCTCGACACATTCTGGAGCTACAGATTCATCCCCCTCCCTTCTGAACTCCAGACTATAGCCATCCATGTGGACTTTCTAGATCACATGCTAGTTTAATACATAAACTGTTACCATTTCAATCTATAGGCCAGAGGAGGATTGGCATCCCCCTATAGCCTGGTTCCTCTCGAGATTTCTTCCCATCGGGGAGTTTTTTCTCGCCACTGTTTGAAGGGTTTCGTCCCACTGAGTGGTTTACCTCATTTGCTATTTGAGGGCTCAGGGCTGGTATTTCCATTTTTTCTCTTCCCTTCTGTTACTCTGTAAAGCGTCTTTGGGACAGTCTGCTGTGGAAACCGCTAAACAAATAAAACGGAACTGAATTGTATTGAATTAGTTGAAGATAAAGAGAGACTGGAGATGTAGGGAATCTCAGCACCTGGCCCACTCTGCATCCATTAGAACATTAGGAACAGCAGTATAGGCGAACAAAACTTAGTCGCCGAGAGGCTAAGGTGGGGAAACGTACACCTGCCGGACGCGCTGGCTGTCAATGACTCACTGCTGCGACGTACTGCATTTTGTTGATTTATTGGACTTAAAACAAACATTGAAAACGGCATCACAGAACAGCGACTCGAGTACAGCTGTGTTAAAAGCGGTCAGCAAAAAGTAAGACTTCCCCCTGGCTCACCCCCTCTCCATGCATTCATGCTTTTACAAATCCCGCCAGGTGAATAGCTGAAATCCCCTACTACTGCTGACGTAACCACCAAACCCACGTGACCCAAATCCCCGTATGTGACCAACAATAAATAACGGACAATAACACAAATAACAAACTATACCTGGCACCTACAAGCAGGAACAGGGCTCCAGTGGTTTTTGGAGGGCAGTTGCCCTCACGTGCCTGAAGACCTGGCGGATGTTTTCCGTGTCCGTGGCACAGGTGTAGTGGCAGAACAGTGGGCGTCTGAGCTCCTTGGCCTTGTCTAGATACTTCTGTTTGATGAACTGCTGGGCCTCCTCAGCGTCACACTTCTTCTTTGTGCGCTGGATGCGAACTGTGCTCTCAGTGCTGAGGAGCTTATCTCCATGTTTGATTTTACATGTTCTGAAATACTGGATTCTGTTGCTCCTTTTAGGCTTAGACGCACCAAAGCACTTTCAGAGCCGTGGCTTAATGATTCCACTCGTTCTCTCAGGCGCGCTTGCAGGCGCGCTGAGAGAAAGTGGAAAAAGGATAAACTCCATGTCTCTCTAGAAATCCTGCGTAGTTGCCTATCAGACTACCAGAGAGCTGTTAAAACTGCCAAAACAGAGTATATATCTACCTTAGTCTCCAAAAACACCCACAAGCCTCGGGTTCTTTTTAATGTTTTTAATTCCCTTATTAACCCCCGTGATGTATCCCCCATCATATCTTCACCCACACTCTGTGAAAATTTTCTTAAATTTTTCATTGAGAAGGTCTCTACTCTTAGGCTAGCCCACACGAGTGTTAACACATTGAGTGTTACCATTGACCCTGCTCCATCTCTGTGCTCTGCCATTTTTGACCAGTTTGAGCCTATATCCCTCCCTTCGCTCTCAGATATAATTAAGCATCTGCGGCCTACATATTGCCCCTCAGACAGCATCCCCTCTCGTCTTCTCAAAGAAGTTTTTGATTCAGTTGGTGCTAGCGTATTATTGCTAATCAATACCTGTCTCAGTTCAGGATGTGTCCCAGCTGCATTCAAACATGCTGTAGTGCAACCACTGCTCAAAAAGAAAAATCTTGACCCCTCGGTTCTCTCTAACTTTAGGCCTATCTCCAAGTTACCTTTTTTGTCTAAAGTATTGGAAAGTATTGGAAGCCTATATATAGGCTTAGACCAGTCCTCTCTCTGCCGTCTGCAGCTAGTGCAGAACGCTGCTGCCCGCCTTCTGACTGGCAAAAAAAAACGGGAGCATATTACACCAGCACTGTCATCCCTACATTGGCTTCCTGTCCGTTACAGGATAAATTTTAAAATTTTATTATTTGTTTTTAAGGCAATGAATGGTCTAGCACCTACATACTTGTCTGAACTCCTCAATATATATACCCCAGCTAGATCACTTAGATCATGCAATCAGCAACTTTTGGATGTCCCTATGTCGAGGAGAGCTAGGAGGGGTGACCGGGCCTTTGAGGTAGCTGGCCCCAAGTTGTGGAACAGCCTACCGCCACATATTAAATCTGCCCAAAACATAGATATTTTTAAATCCCTGTTAAAAACCCACCTTTTTAGTGAGGCCTTTATGTCAGACATAAATGGGGAATCCAGATGATGTACTTGTATTTCATTTTATTTCATTTCATTTCATTTCATTTCATTTCATTTCATTTCATTTTATTTCATTTTATTTCATTTTATTTCATTTTATTTCATTTTATCTTTAATTTTATTGCCTGGTTTTGTACAGCACTTTGGTCAACCATGGTTGTTTTAAATGTGCTTTATAAAT
The DNA here is from genome assembly GCF_963514075.1 of Conger conger. NCBI lineage: Eukaryota > Metazoa > Chordata > Actinopteri > Anguilliformes > Congridae > Conger > Conger conger. Next base: position 12,549,373 of record NC_083763.1, on the reverse strand, counting down.
AAAGTTTATTATTATTATTATTATTCCCTGAGAGAGAAAGAGAGAGAGAGAAAGAGGGGGAGAGACGGGGAAAGAGAGAGGAGAGAAAAAAAGAGCGGGAAAGGGAGAGAGAGGGAGAGAGAAAGAGCGAGAGAAAGAGAGAGGGAGAGAGCGAGAGAAAGAGAGAAAGAGAGACCATCAGGAGAGGGGGGGGGGCATGCTGGGTGGTGCTACAATGAGCTGTCCGTCACCCAGGTTAGAACTTGTGTCAAAACATTGTGCCGTCAAAAGCAGAACAAAAACTCACAGCTAATCAAATTACTGACTGCAGACACCATCGACTGGTTCACTCAGGAATCAACCCAACAAACTTCTCCTTATATGTCCCTAAACTGTTGTGAGATCCCTCCAGTGGGTGAATCGTTGGCACTACGGCAGTCCCTCAATTTAATTTGTTGGTTCCAAAATGTGGAGAGCAGAAATTATCAAAAGAAAGAAAGCAGGGAGCCCAGAAGACTACTTACAGAGGTGAAGGTAGGGAGGGAGGAATGCAGGAGAGAAAAAGCAACAGAAGCGATGAAGAAAACTGTGTATTAGCCACCTCATTACCATAGTCCCCGTGTGACTTGCCCATGACTCCCTCAGGCAAATACGATGAATAAGCATTACACAGATACCACAGCCTCACTTTGGTGTACTGCAGCACGCCATTACTTGAAACAGAGCACGAGTACTTATCCATGGGAATGTACACAGCACGAGTGCACAATGGGAGCGCTCTATTGAATCACCAGACTATTTATGGCGCTGCGTTCATTCAGACTGCAACAGGTGTGCTGTGGAAGTGGGCTGCGAATTCTGGCCTCCGACAGCGCCGCCAAGATGGTGAAAGCAACTTATCTTTCCCCCAGAGAGGCCGTCTGCCAATGGCTGGGCATATATGGTTGCCATGGGTAACAGGGGGTTGACAGACCGAGCGCAGCTGGCGTGAAGGAGAGGCTCATGGGAGTTTTAGACCCCCACACGCAGCAGAGCAGTCAGGCCAGCCTGCAGAAGGACACCCAGGCGTTTGGGGCAGATGGTGACTCGGGCGTAGTTTTGCCTCGTGTACCTCGTGTTAGGGAACTGCACTCGCTACACAAAGGCTGTGGGTTCGGTTGAGCTGGGGGGTTGTAGGTCCAAATATACAAATATATATATATATATATATATATATATACATACATATATATATATATATATATATATATATATATATATATATATATAAAATTAATCAGCCCAAAGTTGTTCTTTATAAGAGCAAATCTGCTAAATCCCCAAATGTAGCGTGAGAGTTCTGCCCCCCCCCCCCCCCCCCCTCCCCGAAAATCCTGCTTTTACACCCTATATTTAATTGATGCCTATTGTTTTTTGGTTAGAACAGCTCTTCATGTGTGTTTTGCCATTTATGGATCTGATGCTTTTAACTTGTTGAAAAACCTGTGCACTTGTAAATCGCTTCGGATTAAAAGCATCTGCCAAATGATTAAAGCGTAAGGTGCTCTGGTACCTTTGAATTCGGGAAAGTAGGTCTGCAGGTCCGAGGTCTTGGTCTTGTCGCTCAGGATGTCCGTCTTGTTGAGGAAGAGGACGATGGCCGTGTTTTCGAACCACTGGGAGTGGATGGTGGTGGAGAAGAGGGCCAGGCTCTCCGCCAGGCGGTTCTGGGGTGCGGGACGGAGAGAGGTGGGAACGGCAGAGGTTAATGAGGAGGAAGGAGGGAAAGACGAACGACGGAGAGAGATAAACGGCTTAGCGGGCCCTGATAAGGAGAGGGAGAAAGACAGAGCTCGATACCCTCAGGAGAGAGGAGAGAGGCGGGAGGGGACACAACGCTGGGGCAGCATCGACAGAGGTAAACATGGAAGCCATGGAAACCGAAGCGAAATATAAACACGGCTAAAATTATTACATTAACCCATTGTCTGGCACACTAAGAAGTCAAATGAGAAAAATAATGTATCTTCCTTGTTCCTTCCTATTACTCTGGTCAATGAATGCAACAAATCGTTATTTTTCTTCTTCTTCTTCTTATTATTATTATAAAATATACATGCAAGCTGAATTGTTACTTAATGGTAAAAGTAAATTTTTTCTGGGTAGTAACAGATTTATACAGGTATGTACTCTGTTATGCTACAGATAAGTTTTGGAGGGGCTTGTACTTTCCAGATTATTTTACTTCTGGTTGGTGTACTCTTCTGTCCGAGGTCAGCAGACCAGTCACTTTGTTAAATGCCTGTGCTGTAGTGTAAGATGATGTAGTGTGCTAAATGCCTGTGCTGTAATGTAAGATGATGTAGTGTGCTAAAAGCCTGTGCTGTAATGTAAGATGATGTAGTGTGCTAAATGCCTGTGCTGTAATGTAAGATGATGTAGTGTGCTAAATGCCTGTGCTGTAATGTAAGATGTAGTGTGCTAAATGCCTGTGCTGTAATGTAAGATGATGTAGTGTGCTAAATGCCTGTGCTGTAATGTAAGATGTAGTGTGCTAAATGCCTGTGCTGTAATGCAAGATGAAGTAGTGTGCTAAATGCCTGTGCTGTAATGTAAGATGATGTAGTGTGCTAAATACCTGTGCTGTAATGTAAGATGATGTAGTGTGCTAAATGCCTGTGCTGTAATGTAAGATGATGTAGTGTAATGGGGGCTGATCCTCACCTCGGTCTCCTGCTCCTCCAGCACCTGTTCGTACTCGCTGAGGGACGCCAGGAAGATGAGCGCCGTCATGTTCTCAAAGCAGTGGATCCACTTGCGCCTCTCCGATTTCTGGCCCCCGACGTCCACTATCCTGCTCAACGTAAAAGAAGGGGTCTGAAACACAGCAACATCGCCCTCTGGTGGCTGCTACTAGTAAATCCCTTTCAAAAGCAAACAGGGCCCAATTATGTTTTTTGGCACATGAAAAACTTATGACACAACCAAAGATTGGTGCAAAGTAAATGCAATGGCCAGTCATTAGTTATGCATTTGGTTTTGCGTGTTCTCAAAGTCTTATATATATATATATAGCCCATTCTGTACAACTAGCAGTATTTAAAACGCACGCTTCTCATATGTAGCACAAGTAGCTCACCTCCTCTTTGCCACTTGCACTACACCTTTTTCATTGCCGGATATACAAGTTTTATGTGGTATTTTACTACAAAAATATTTTCGTGAATTTGTGCCCGCCCCTGTACAGAACTATACAAACGCTAGCTAAGCAGTCTGGGCCTTTGCGTTAAGAAGACATCATTCCATTAACAGCAGTCTATGCAGGGGAACTTTGATTGACGTGAAATTAAATTAAGAATACAAGGCAAGGCTGCATACTTTTCACAATGGACGGAACTGCAACACAGTGCAGTTTTCCAAGTTCAGCTAAGTGGATATACTTATAGGCCGTATAGCCGGGTTCTGTACAAATAAAATTGAATTGAATTGAATTGAATATGCAGTATGTACTGTATTCTGGGGGGTGGGGTCACATACTAACACACCTTTTGTAGCCATGGTTCTTGTTTCTCACATTCAAACAATCTTATTTGCAAAATCTTGTGTAACAAGTTGCACAAGCTCATGTAAATGAGACCTTTAAGAAAGTCAAAGACACAACATTCCCTAATGTTCCCAACGACACCAATTCTCCTTATGATCCCATTTTGCTGGGCCAGAGCAGGCAGCTCATCCCATAACCTTTTCCCCTAATTCTAGAAATGACCCGAACTGACAGGGGTTCATTAATCATTCCAGAGGCGTTACATATTTGCATGCATAAAACAACGCACTTTCTAGGCCATGCGCATGCATGCTGGCAGCAGTGGCCAGTGGAAAGGCAGTTTCACCATCTGATTCATTGATAGCAGGTACAGCTTCAAAGTTGGGAGAGTCTTGATAGACGCTTGTTATTCTCATACCTGACACCAGGGGGAGCTGCAGGACACTCGCCTCTTTAGCTGAATCATCAGCGTCCCTGCCCCAAACACTTTGGTCTCATTGCATTCATGTATTTTATCCATCCGTGTCTCTTCTGTCCTCTCCTTGGAGGAGCTAGGAGACAGGAGCTAGGCCGCCCCTGAAGGAAACACGAGAGCATCCTTTTGTATCCTAGTATTTTTTCTAAACGTGTGACGCATCATGGGGGTCCACCAATCCACATCTGTAACTGAGGTGGCTTCAAACTGATACTTGAAAGAGCTAGGCCGTTCCATTTGCCTTGTATGTGTTTCCTTGATTCCTCTGTCCTCACATCCTTTCCTGGCTTCCTTTCCAAGCTGGTCTAGCTGGGTATGAGCTAGTCAACCAGCATGGTCAGGCTGGTTATAAAGCTGGTCTAGATAGGTATGAGCTGGTCAACCAGCTAGTATTGATAGTTAATCTGTGCTGGTAGCTACCAGCTGTTTCAAAACATAGCTTGAGCTGGTCAAACCAGGTAAAGCTAGGGGCTTGTCTGAACTGGTCAGCCTGCCACCAGCTTTGAGCTGGGAAGAGCTGGGATGTGCACAACCTCCGGTCTGAGTTGAGTGCTCCTGTGGAGTCTACCTGAGAGAAGTCCTCTGCATTTTGAAAGAGTAGTCGTTGATGCCCGTGGTCGGCATTCGAACCCTCAGCACGTCCTGGGCACTGGGGATGTAGTTGGGTGCAGCTATGCGGTCCAAGTTATCCATATAGCTGGGGAGAGACAACAGTGTTGGCAACAGGCAATAGAACACATTTATTCTTATCCCATGACATTATCTGAAGTCTCATCTCAACACTTATTCGTGCGGTTGTGCAAATGACATTTGAAAACTATGGTAACACATTTTTTAAAATAGAAGAGCAGGCAGAGAGACCATTATAAAAGCTAAATATGGCTACAGTATACTCTCCAAAAACACAGGTAAAAATGGTGACACTTTGCAATAAGGTTCCATGAATTGGCATGAACTAATGTAGTTGTTAACTAACTACTACTGAGGAGATAATCTGTACAGCTCTGTTAATGTATTTGTACATCATTAATTCATGTTAAAGACAACATTAGTTATTAGCAATTCATGCAATCCACACAACATACATTCAGTGACTACGTTATTAGGTAGACCTGTACACCATCTTGTTAATGCAAATATTTAATCAGCCAACCCTGTGGCAGCAACTAAATGCATAAAAGCATGCAGAAGTTGCCAAGAGGTACTTTGACCGTGGAAAGATTGTTGATGCCAGAGAGGGTGTTTTGAGTATCTCAGAAACTGTTCATCTCCTGTGATTATCCCACAAAACACAAACTTCTCTAGAGTTTGCAGAGAATTGTGCGAAAAACCAAAACCATCCAGTGAGCAGAAGTTCTGCGGGCAAAAACACATTGTTAATGAGAGAGGTCAGAGGAGAAGGGCCAGACTGATCGAAGCTGACAGGAAAGTGACAGTAACGCAAATAACCACAACAACCACAACAACAACAAAGGTATGCAGAAGAGCATCTCTGAACACACAACCCATCAAACCTCTAAGTGGATTGGCGGCATCCACAGAAGACCAATAAGTCTAAAAAATAAGTCCAATAAAGTCCCCATTGAGTGTATTAACTTACTACATCCTACTTACAAAAGTACACATCCATTACAAAGCAAACACATCACAAGAATTAAAACACCCTTATCAGACACAAAAGCGGACTTGCAGTTGTGTAACAGATTAATGTAGCCTGGGAAAAGAACTGACAAGTCATTAAAGATCGATTACCTCAGTGTGAGAAAACTAAAGGCAAAAGAAAAATGCATGAACAGATGAAATGCAGATAAAGTTGTGATAAAATTACTTTGTCACGTTAGGTAGTGCCTAGTGCAGGCACTGCAAAGGAACTATCGAAGCGAAACTAGAACATTCCACCTGCCTTCAGTTCGCTTGTCTGAGGACAAACATTTTTGAGGATCTAGTCCCCTCTACTGGCCAAGCTAAATACTGCAGAACATTCAAAATTCAAAAGACAGCCCCCAAAATGAACTAGAGGTTAAGATCAAAACAACGGAATTGAAGCAAGGCTGGAGGAGTGACCATTGGGAACTGACCTCTGACCACTCCTGATGTTACAGAGTTACAGAGTTACAGAGCATGAAAGCACACAGATTCAGGTTGCGTGACAATCCCCATCCATACTCACTACTGCGTGGAGTCCAGCAGCTGGTACTACGGGTGTGGCAGGCCTTGAGTCCGGGGTCGGCCCAGAAGGTTGTTTTATTGGTTTTTTTAAATTTCTTAACAATTTTAAATTTTTCCTTTTTTTAAAACACACTCAATAACACAAACAAAAAATTTTTTAAACACACACTTAAACCATAAGGAACAGAGACATAAAAATAAATGAATAACAAATTTTCTAAAGAGTGATTCAAAAAATGTTCACAAAAACACAGAATATCCAATGTAATTCATGTAATTCAAAGAAAACAAAAGTGAGTTAAAAGACAAAGCAATGAGGAAAAAAAGAAAGTCCATTTCGCTCAGGTTTGCTGTCCCGAGAGGCTTCTGTGTCCCTTAGGGGGGGGTGGACTATATGATGAATTCTTTCCAGTGGTCCACCCCCCACTTCTCTCTCGCCAGGTTCTTATTAGTGCGGATGTCCACCAGAATGCCGTCCTGGAGGAGGTTTTGGATCCTCCTCCGGAGAGTGATCAGGTCTACAGATGTTTTCTGGTAGACCTTGATGTTCCTCGTCTCCCACAGGACCTGCTTCACTGTGTTGATGATCCTCCACTGACGCTGGAGCACGGTGGTCTTGCATCCCCCCGGCGGACCGTAGAGGATGCCCTCAGCCATCAGGGAGGACCTCGGCAGGAACCTGCTTAGGGAGACAGAGGAACAAACAAGGCCCCAGACCCGCCTGGCCACGGAGCACTCCCAGAACAGGTGGTGGATGTGTTCCGAGTCAGTGCATCCGTGGGGGCAGCGTTCAGTCAGGGCTAAGTGCCGGCGATACATAAATGTTCTAGTGGGGAGACACCTATGGGCTGTCATCCAGGCAATGTCTTTTTGTTTGTTTGTGAGACACTTATGTGTCACATTTGCCCAGATGACTTGCGGGTCCAGGTCTGGCCCCCCCCTCGGGAGCGTTACTATTTGGCCAGATCTTAAATGAGCCATGATCATTTTATAGCTCCACGAGGTTAGGCCAGCCCTGGGCAGACCCGTCCTGTAGGCAAAGTCCTTCAGGGCTCGGTAGACATAGGGGGGGTCCCAGCTGTAGGGTATGGTGAGGTCCAGCACACCCAAGCCCATTGCTCTGAGGAAGGGGGTGGCATAGTACCTGGCAAAGGTACCAGAGGCCTTACCCACCTTCCCTGCATTCTGGACAAGGGTGGCCAGACCCTGCACCATAATGATGTTCACAATGTCTGGGACCCCCCGCCCCCCATTCCGCTCCTCTTTGAGGAGGGTGACGCGTTTAAGTTTTTCCATGGTGCTCCCCCAGACAAAGCGGAAAGCCATCCGGGTGATTAGCTTCCCGGTGGCTTTGTCTGGGGGAAACACCCTCCCCACATAGAGCAGAATGGGTAGGACAATTGCCTTCAGGACAAGGATCTTACCCGCCATGGTCAAGGGCCGTGCACTCCAGCTCCTGATTTTATTTTGGACGTGGCGGAGGGCTCCCTCCCAGCTGGTTCTCCCTCCTCCGTCAGCCTGGAAGGTCACCCCCAGGAGCTTGATGGTCTTCCTACGCACAGGGAAGGAAACGGTCAGCTCCTCACTCCAATGTGGAGACAGAAACAGTTCACTCTTGTCCCTGTTGACCAGGGCGCCAGTGGCCACACAGAAGTCGTCCAACACCTTGGTGGCACAAGCGATAGAACGACTGTCTGTGGCGACGATGGCAATGTCGTCCATGTACGCCATCACCTTTAGCCGTTCCCCCCCCGCTCCAGGGAGTGGATAGCCCACCACTCCTGGATTGGCCCTGATGGCCTGGAGGAACGGTTCCAGGTAGATGACGTACAGGAGAGATGCTAGAGGGCACCCCTGCCTGACGCCAGACCTGACATCGAACGGGGCAGAGGGCTGTCGATTGACAACCACTCTGCCCGTTATGTCTGTCAGACAGATCTTTGTCCAGCGCAGGAGGGGGCCAGGAATGTTCATTTTCTCCAGCACTCTCTCCAAGCACACGTGACTCACCCGGTCAAATGCCTTCTCTTGATCGAGACTGAGAAGGCACAAGGGGGACCTCCGCTCCCCGGAGTGGATGATTAGATCCCTCACGAGGAGCAGGTTGTCATTTATGGACCTCCCCTGCACACTGCAGGTCTGGTCCGGTCCGATCACCGATGTTATCAGGCCTTGGAACCTCCCCATCAGCGCCTTCGCCATGATCTTATAATCGACTGAGAGGAGGTTGATCGGCCGCCAGTTGCGGAGGTCCTTCAGGTCCCCCTTCTTTGGGACAAGAGCTACTGAGCTCTGTCTCAGTGAGGCGCCTAACCGCCCCTCCCTGTACGCAGCCCTGAACACTTCCGCCACGTCCCCCTTCAGGAGATCCCAGTGAGCCTGGTAAAACTCAGCTGGGATTCCGTCAGGGCCCGGAGCTTTATGTGTATTCAGGGAGTGCACGGCCCTGGTGAGCTCCTCAGTGCTCAACTCCGCCTCCATCTGCTCATCTCCCAGGCGTCTGTCCAGGCAGCCCAGGAAGGTGTCCATGAGAGCCCCGTCTGAGGGCCTCTCGCTATAAAGGCCCTCATAGAACTCCCTGGCCACCTCCCTGACCTCCGCCTTTTCAGACACCACCACACCTCTGCTGTTATAGAGAGCGGGGTCGGCCCAGAGGCGCTTGATTGCGTCCACCGAGCCCCGGTCCAGCTGGGTGACCTGCCACGCGTCCACCTGCTGCACGAACTGTGCGTACGTCTGCGGGAGAGAACGTGGATATCTAGGCTGATTCCTTTTTATGCCATGATATGGGATTACTCAATTGATTGAGTAGCTTTCTTCTTAATGATGTTCCACACAGTTTGTTTGTTTTGGTAAGCCAACGGTTTGGTGCGTAGGAACCACAATTCCCACAATTCCACAAGTCATTTCCGCGACGTCCACCCCGCATGACGTCTAGCTCGGTTCAGCCAGTCCCATAATGGCGGGAGAAATAAACTTTCCCGAGAGCAAGACATGTTCTCGTGAATTGATTCGCCGTCTTTCGCGTATGTAATTGGAGTAAAACTACGCAAGTAGCTCTTTACCCAGCTAACACGAACACTTTTACCTTTCCTTTGTTCAAAGGACACACACACACACACACACCCTACTAACTTCCCGTTAGTTTATCTGTTCTGTGTTTGTATGTTTGTTTAATAAATATATTTTATTAAACCCGGTGTCTGTTTTGGCGTCACATAGACATGAGAGCCGAGTTAAAGTCTTTCGAAGAACTTCCAACCTTCACGTTATCGGTATGTTTAATCATTAATATTGGTTATTTGAATTATTAATTAAAATACTACATTCATGGTTAGATATTTCTGATAACCGTAATTTTATGAGACTGATTACTTTTTGCAGTTATGCTGCTACATAACATTAATTGGCGCCCCGGTTTCGTAGAGAGTAAAATCCCTACATCATTTGGCGGCCCGTGGGAGGACCCTACAGGCGTAGGTCTCTTTTCTTCCATTGGCACAGCTGTGGTCCACAAATTGACAAATGCCAATAAAAGACTCCAAAGGCAATAAAAAGCATAGAATCAAGTTTAGATACTAAAAGCTTCTTTATACTTTCGTTGACCATATTGGAATCAGCCACTGTAGATGTAAATACCCTCAAATTAAAGGAGACCGTCTGCACGTTAACCACATATTCATCGTTTCATTTATAATCAATTGCGCTGCAGTACAGAGCCAAAAGAGCAGAATTTGGACTACTGTCGAAATACTTACGGACACATACATACAAATTAACGCCACGTAAAAGGGCAGATACACTTTATTAGGAACATTTTAACTTGATCACATTAATACGAAGGTGTAATAATCTTATCAGCCAATTGCGTGACAGCAATGCAATGCATACAATCATGTAGTTACGGGTCAGGAGTGTCAGTTAATGTTCACATCAACCATCAGCATGGGTAAAAAATGTAATCTAAGTGACTTTGACCGTGGAATGATTGTTGGCGGTTTGAGTATCTCAGAAACTGCTGATCTCCTGGGATTTTCACGCAAACTAGTCTCTAGAGTTGGCAAAGAATGGTGCAAACAAAAAAACCCCACAAAAAAGAGTGAGCAAATGTTCTGCAGACAGAAATGCCTTGTTAATGAGAGATGTCAGAGGAGAATGACCAGACAGTATCGCAAATAACCACACATTACAACAGTGGTAAGCAGAAGACCATCTCTGAACACACAACGCATCATAACTCTAAGTGAATAGGCTACAGCAGTAGAAGTCTAAAACATAAGTCTAATAAATACCTAATAAAGAGCTCTACGTGTGTGCTTGAAACTATCTGATCCAAAATGGCGTCCTGTGCCATTTGACCACACTGAACAAAATGGCCACAATGCTGTCACCTGGTTCTCTTTGATGGCATAAGGGATCTTGAGGGTTGTCATGGCCGTGGTCATGGATTTGACCGCAGTAAAGATGTTCTGGTACACCAGCTTGGCGAAGGCCAGGCGCTGCTCATCGTTGTATCCCTCTCCGTGAATGATCCTCATCTGTTTGATGAACGTGGTCTTCCCACTCTCCCCAGTGCCTGAGCATCAAGGCAGAGGAGATGAAAGAGAGAGAGGTGTCTTGCACCCTATGATCTTATTCCAAGCTAAGGTTTGTTTGTCTGGTATGAACACAGCAAGTAGATTTTTACAGTGGTCAATTTGTAAAAAAGAAGAAGAAAAAGAAATAAATCAAGGGTGCTGGTGAGCACTGTCATATTGCAGAGCACCATCTTAACCCATTAACTCAAAGGGGGTGTAAAGGGGCGGTGGCAGTTGCACAAAAAGGATGGGTCTTTATCACACTCCCAAAAAAAACAAAAACAATTTTAACAGGAGGGATGGTATAACCTTGTAATACTATGGTACGTGTGTAATGTACAAATATCATGTAACAAATACGTTTTTGTTAATGACCATGCAATGCCATGTGGTATTTTACCGTTCTAATTAGTGTGGACGCTTTTTACTTATAATAAGGACGAATGGATAAAATTCACGCATTATTTCAACGTGTGCACATCAAGGTCCCAGGGTGCGTGCTAACCACTTAAAGCAGAGAAGGAAAACTAAACCTCAGACGACCAAAACAACATAAAGTTTTAGTTAACTCAAAAACCTGGACTTTCCCGACCACAAAATAACGAACTGTCAACGGTTGTATCCAAACATAAAAATATAAAACAAAGTATCTATAAACGAAATACAATACGTATACCTATCAGAAACTTTGGCGTTTAAAAATATGCATGGTGTGACCTGCGCACCTGTTGTGAATAGTGATTTTGAGTGTCAAACGTTTCAAAAGAGAAAAACGACCCACTTCCACAGGGTACGACCTGAAAAGCATATCCAAATACAGACATATATCGCAAAGTTTGTTTCATATGCGTCCTTATGAGATTCTGTTTGTGTACGAATAAAATAATGCCCACACAGAAGTTATTTTATTGTGAAAGAACGCCCCGTTTCCTGAGTCAGACATGGAATGCGCCGCAGGTGAGTGTTCCGCATTATTTTGCATATTAAACTGGTTGGCGGTTCATCCCTACATTTCTGTCACATTCAGACACTCCTAAAAAAGTTCCTAAGGACGGGGGGCACAAACAGCCCAGTGTGTCTAGAGGTGCCCCCCAGGAACCCTTTTTTCAGGTTCTCTGAGGAACCTTTTGGAAACACATTTTCAGGGGTTGAATTGTGCCTAGAGGAATCTGTTATGTCTAACAACAACAATAATAATAATAATAATAATAATAATAATAATAATAATAATAATAATAATAACATTGCTAAATGTAACATAAAACAAATATGAGAACATATAAATTAATTTATAGTCCATGACAATTAATTCAATGTTTTAAATACATCCCAGAAATGGAGTCATCCCAGAAATAACACCTTCATTTAAGAAGGTTCTTCAAGCAACCCAAGGATGCTTTGGTTTTGTGAAATTATTTTTTTCCAATTGTACATTTACCTATATGGGTTTTCATTGTCACTATTACCCCAAGAATCAATCACTTTTTGTTTAACACCAACGGTAGCCCAAGCCTTCTCCCTTCCCACTGTTCCAGTGGTTTAAACTTAATAAATTGACATATTAGTGTTGTGTTTAGCTTTTTATGTATTCATTTGTAATCATATCCTGGCCTGTGAAGATTGACAAATGTGTGTGCTTTCTTCTGGAAGATTTTGCATGTGTTACCTCACTTAATGTCCCAATTAAAGAATAATAAAGAAGTATTTAGGGTTTCGTTAACGCACGAACATTTTCTAAGGTAAGAATAGATATGTGACCTATATTATGTGATTATAATATGTGATTATGTTCCTCTATGATTATATGAATATAATAATATACACCCTTTTTTGAGCAGATATGTCTCATGACCCACATTGTTTATTCTATACTGCAACCTTTGTGGATTTTCTTTCATTGAATAATTTTGAAGGTACAGGATGTTATCTTTCATTCTCTCTCACTCTCTTTCTCTCTCTATATCTTCTTTGTCTACAAGTGGAACAGGTTAGGCAGGGCTTTCATGGATTTGTCTCCCTCACTCTCAAGTTCCATATACAGTGGGAGCAATAATTATTTGATTCCTTGCTGATTTTGTAGGTTTGCCCTCTTACAAAGAATGGAACTGTGTAGAATTTTAATCATAGGTACATTTTTAACATTGAGAGACAGAATATCACAAAATAATCCACAATAACAACATCATATTAATTTTATAAATTTATTATCGTATTTTTGCATGAAATAAGTATTTGATCCCCTACCAGTGAACAATAATTCTGGCTCCCACAGACCAGTTAGTTTTCCATTAAGAAGCACTCCTAATCTCAACTCATTACCCAAAACACCTGTGTCAACTTGTTACATCGTTATGTAGCTGTATAAAAGACACGTGTCCACACAATCAATCAGATTCCAACGTTTGCACCATGGCCAAGACAAAGGAGCTGTCTAAGGACATCAGGGACAAAATAGTAGACCTGCACAAGGCTGGGATGGGCTACAAGAAAATAAGCAAGCAGCTTGGTGAGAAGTTAACATCTGTCGGAGGAATTATTAGAAAATGGAAGAAACACAAAGTCACCGCCAATCTCCCTCGGTCTGGGGCTCCACGCAAGATCTCGCCTCGTGGGATATCAATGATCATGAGAAAGGTCAGCGATCAGCCCAGTACTACACAGGAGGAGCTTGTTATTGACCTGAAGGCAGTTGGGACCACAGTCACGAAGAGAACCATCAGTAACACACTACACTGTGAAGGATTAAAATCCTGCTGCGCGCACAAGGTTCCTCTGCTGAAGAAGGCACATGTACAGGCCCATCTGAAGTTTGCCAAAGAACACCTGGATGATCCAGAGGAGGCTTGGGAGAAGGTGATGTGGTCAGAGGAGACCAAAATAGAGCTATTTGGCATCAACTCGACTCGCCGTGTTTGTAGGAAGATAAATGCTGAGTACAACCCCAAGAACACCATCCCCACTGTGAAGCATGGAGGTGGAAACCTTATGCTTTGGGGGTGTTTCTCAGCTAAGGGGACAGGACGACTTCACCGTATCAAGGGGAGGATGAATGGGGCCATGTACCAGGAAATTTTGGGCGACAACCTCCTTCCCTCAGTGAGAACACTGAAAATGGGTCGTGGATGGGTCTGACAATGACCCAGAACATACGGCCAAGGCAACAAAGGAGTGACTCAAAAAGAAGCATATTAAGGTCCTGGAGTGGCCTAGCCAGTCTCCAGATCTAAATCCCATCGAAAATCTGTGGAGGGAGCTGAAGCTTCGAGTTGCCAAGCGACAGCCTCAGAACCTTAAGGATTTGGAGAGGATCTGCAAAGAGGAGTGGACCAAAATCCTTCCCAAGATCTGTGCAAACCTGGTAAAAAACTACAACAAACGTCTGACCTCTGTGCTTACTAACAAAGGTTTCTCCACCAAGTATTAAGTCCTATTGTTCTATGGACCAAATACTTATTTAATGTGAAAATATGATATTAAATTTATAAAATGTATATGATGTTATTGTGGATTATTTTGTGATATTCCGTCTCTCAATGTTAAAATGTACCTATGATAAAAATTCTACACAGTTCCATTCTTTGTAAGTGGGCAAACCTACAAAATCAGCAAGGGATCAAATAATTATTGCTCCCTCTGTATATGAGGGAGAGAGAGAGGAGGAGAGGGGAGAGGGGAGAGGGGAGAGGGGAGAGGGGGGAGAGGGGAGAGGGGAGAGGGGAGAGGGGGGAGAGGGGAGAGGGGGGAGAGGGGAGAGGGGGGAGAGGGGGGAGGGGGGGAGGGGGGAGGGGGGAGGGGGGGACTCTAAAATTTGTCAACATGCAAAACAAATTTGTTGACAAATCCATGAATTCCTTGCCTGAGAATTCCTGTCCCATGTGGAATTAAACCTACAAACATTTTGGAGGATGCTATATAGTAGCAAGAAAATGTAAGTGATCCCTTTAGGATTACCTGCATTTATGTATAAATTTGTCTTAAAATATGGTCTTATCTTCATCTAAGTTACAATAATGAAGAAACGCAATACACTCTTCTTGGTGGAAATTAACCATCTTCATTCTGAAATCCGCCTCACAGCAAGGAGGTCCTGGGTTCGAATCCCTTCGGCCAGGGCCTCTCTGTGCGGAGTTTGCATGTTCTCCCCATGTTCGCGTGGGTTTCCTCCAGGTACTCTGGTTTCCTCCCACAGTCCAAAGACATGCAGGTTAGGCTGATTGGAGAGTCTAAATTGCCCGTAGGTATGAGTGTGTGAGTGAATGGTGTGTGTGCCCTGTGATGGACTGGTGACCTGTCCAGGGTGTATTCCTGCCTGTATGCTGGGATAGGCTTCAGCCTCCCTGCGACCCTGTTCAGGATAAGCGGGTTCAGATAATGGATGGATGGATGGATAAATCATAAAAATAAATCTTGCTTTAAAATTTGCCAAAAGGTCTCTTGTTTAACTCACATTCAGATTCATTGTAACAGACATTTAAACCTTTTGAATATAGCGCTTTTATCCAAAGCACTTTACAATTAATGTCGCTCATACACACACACACACACACACAACTGCACCAAGTAAAACCCGGACCCACCAAGGCTGGAACATGGACTTAAGTAAAAAGAGCTGTGTCACATGTTGTGACAAACCCCGGTGTGGACAGAAGAGCTGGACCCAGGGAGATACAGAAATACTGTATGTTGCCGGTCTTTGTGTATTCACTGCTGAGCTCGCCAACAAACGGGAAAAATAAACAAAAAGTTTTCAGCATTCACCCTCACAGGATCTGGACTAAAAATAATCAACTAAAATAATAAAGGCAGTCGCTCTTTCAGCCGGGTGACTTTTCAGCTATCCATCTCGTCTCGGCTCTTCCTGGTCTCGGCCAACTACTGCGGAAAGGAGCACAGCCCAGACTCATCCACAACGTAGTCTGGGTGTGTGGTGATTCAACCAGTAGGGGCAGTTCGCAGATTGCCCTGCTTCCTTCCCGCAAACCACGCCCCCCTCGCTACAAGCTTTTCCGGGTTTTACTCTGTGCAGTCATCCGACTAACTCAGTAATCCTGCTTTGTGAAACACGGCCCATAATGAACAGCTGCAGTATCAACACGGTTCCAAATGTTTACCAGAAATGTACAAGTTCAGAGAAATGTTTAAAAGGAGAATTCTCTCTGTCATGCGAAGAGTGAAGGAGCCAAATCATCCTGGGGACATATTAGTTGATCACACAATGGAGGCATGTTTATGCAGCAGTTTACAAACCAGTTTACAAACCAAACCAGAGGTTACAAACCAACACCCATAGGCGTGTTCATATTTCTTACATTTTCGTTCTTTGAATAGACTATCTAACATAACTACAGCAGCTAGCCACAATACCTTTCTACATGACTTTTCTGTTTCTGGGACACAAAATTGACAAAGGGTCTGAGATTGAGGTCAAAGTTAAACATGACATCTCAAGAGGAGTCAACAAGCTGGTATGCAAGACCAGCCAGACAACTGCTGTCTATGGCTTACAGAAATAAACAGCTAGGAACTCCTGTCAGGCAGTTTATCCACCTGCATGCAATGCAGTAAATTTAATGTGTCATACAAATGCATAGTCCGCTTACTAATTAGTCCACAAAAGGCAACAACAGAAGGAATATGATTTATTAATCAAATTGTATATTGAACAATACTTGACCAAGTGTAGGGGGTGTAGCTCTAGTACGACACCAATGTTTACACAACGCTTATTTTTCTGTCGGTGGAGATTGCAGAGACTAGCTGCATAAAACAAGTAGCAGCATGTCACAATGCAAGGTCCATTCAGTCAACTTTTAAACACAATTCCTTTTCTGTAACTGTAAAACATGTACACTCAGTGAGCACTTTATTAGGTATTTATTAGACCTATTTTTTTAGACGTCTAGTTCTGTAGCCTATCCACTTAGAGTTATGATGCGTTGTGTGTTCACAGACGCTCTTCTCCATACCACTGTTGTAATGCGTGGTTATTTGCATTACTGTCACCTTTCTGTCGGCTTTGACTAGCCTGGCCATTCTCCTCTGATGTCTCTCATTAACAGAAGTTTCTGTCTGCAAAACTGCTGCTCACTGGATTTTTGCAGCATTCTTTGCAAACGCACAAGTGTGTGTCCCAGGTTCAGCAGTTTCTGAGGTACTCAAACCACCCTGTCTGGCACCAACAATCATTCCACGGTCAAAGTCACTTGGGACAAATCTTTTCCCCATTCTGGTAGTTGATGTGAACATTAACTGAAGCTCCTGACCCGTATCTACAGTACTGTGCAAATGTTTTAGGCAGTTGTGAAAAAATGCTGTAAAATAAGAATGCTTTCAAAAATAGAAATGGTAATAGTTTATTTGTATCAATTAACAAAATGCATGAACAGAAGAAGTGAATGAACAGAAGAAAAATATAAATCAAATCAATATTTGGTGTGACCACCCGTTGCCTTCAAAACAGCATTGATTCTTCTAGGTATACTTGCACAGTTTTTGAAGGAACTCAGCAGGTAGGTTGTTCCAAGCATCGTAGAAAACTAGCCACAGTTCTTCTGTGGATTTAGGCAGCCTCAAATGCTTCTGTCTCTTCATGTAATCCCAGACAGACTCGATGATGTTGATATGAGGGCTCTGTGGGGGCCATACCATCACTTCCAGGACTCCTTGTTCTTATTAATGCTGAAGAAAGTTCTTAATGACATTAGCTGTATGTTTGGGGTCGTTGTCCTGCTGCAGAATAAATTTGGGGCCAATCCCTGCCTCCCTGATGGTATTGTATGATGGATAAGTATCTGCCTATACTTCTCAGCATTGAGGACACCATTAATTCTGACCAAATCCCCAACTCCATTTGCAGATATGGAGCCCCAAACTTGTAAGGAACCTCCACCATGCTTCACTGTTGCCTGCAGACATTCATTCTTGTACCACTCTACAGCCCTTCGGCGAACAAACTGCCTTCTGCTCCAGCCAAATATTTCACATTTTGACTCATCAGTCCAGAGAACCTGCTGCCAATTTTCTGCACCCTAGTTCCTGTGTTTTCATGCATAGTTGAATCGTTTCCACGTTGGAGGTATGGCTTTTTGGCTGCAATTCTTCCATGAAGATCACGTTCCTCAACGTTGCCCGTTTCTTTGTGCTTCTTCAACAGAGCTTGGACAGCACATCTGGAAACCCCTCTCTGCCTTAGAATTTCTGCCTGGCAGAGCCTTGTGTCTTGTTGCTGTGCTCAGAATTCTTACTTTACAGCATTTTTTCACACCTGCCTACAACTTTTGCACAGTGCTGTACATGATCGTATGCATTGCAATGATGCCACATAATAATCCAACAGCTAATCTTGGCTTGAACCACACCGACGACTGAACCACACAACCTTGCGGGTCCCAGTCATGTACCTTAACCACTAGGCTACAGGCTGCCTGATCTGCCCAATGCTACAGATCTCCTCAATCACCCGTCTGCCAACCAAAATTACAAGGTCAAAAGAGGCCTTGTGATTGGAGCATTTGCTTGGGTCATGAGATTATACATTAAATGGCCAAGCCATCACTCAGAGGTCCCACCCAGGAGACCACAGGAGTCCTGAGCACAGCCAGGCTATGGTGAGAACTTAATCGATTCTTATCCTGCTCAGAAAAAGTCTGTGTCACCAGAGATCAAAATGGTTTTGGTGCCTCCCTCCAGCACAGACACTGGAGACCGAGAGGGGAGTGCAGAAATAGCTGCTGTCCTTTTTTAGTTTGTTTGTTTCAAAGAGGCTAATCATTTTCCACCATGCTGACATTAACAGTACTGGAAAAACAAAACTGGAAAGAATTGATCTACTGGGTGTCGAGAAGGTCACCTGGGACTGGGTATCCAGTGGCCAAGACGGTGTTTTCAAGAACAGCAATGCAGTACTGTGGAGCTTCTAAAGATAGAATATCTGCTGTCTTTTGTGTTTGTCTAGTTGAAAGAGGCGATTAGTTTTCCCATCGCACTAACTCGGACAGCAGCGTAAAAATGCGTCTGCAAAGAATTGATCTACTGGGTGTAGAGAAGGTCACCCAGGGTTGGTATCCAGTGGCCAAAACAGTGTTTTTGAGAACAGCAACGCAGTACTGTGGAGCTTCTAAAGGTAGAACAGCTGCTGTCCTATTGTGTTGTCTGGTTCAAAGAGACAATTTGTATCCCATCACGCTAACTCGCACAGCAGCATAAAAATGCGGCTGTAAAGAATTGATCTACTGGGTGCGGAGAAGATCAAGTGGCCAAAGAGGGTTTTTGAGAAGAGCGTCGCAGGACGGTAGAGGCCTCCTGAGGAGGTGTATCCCGACTGAGGAGAGGTGCGAGTCACCGACTCCTGAGAGGTGCGGACTGGGTACATGGAACTCCAGGGGCTCATTCTACGCTAAAGGCCTTCATAGCCTCTAGTTAAAGATGTTGCGCCTAACATCCTTCTTTGTTCCTTGATTCATCCCCCTCCCTTCTGAACTCCAGACCACAGCCATCCATGTGGACTTTCTGGATCACATGCTAGTTTAATACATAAACTGTTACCATTTCAACCTATAGGCCAGAGGAGGATTGGCATCCCCCTATAGCCTGGTTCCTCTTGAGATTTTTTCCCATCGGGGAGTTTTTTCTCGCCACTGTTTGAAGGGTTTTGTCCCACTGAGTGGTTTACCTCATTTGCTATTTGAGGGCTCAGGGCTGGTATTTCCATTTTTTCTATTCCCTTCTGTTACTCTGTAAAGCGTCTTTGGGACAGTCTGCTGTGGAAACCGCTAAACAAATAAAACGGAACTGAATTGAATTGAATTAGTTGAAGATAAAGAGAGACTGGAGATGTAGGGAATCTCAGCTCCTGGCCCACTCTGCATCCATTTGAGCACTGAGAGGGAAAGAGTGTGATAATTGACTAAATTAAACATGAGTGTGGAACACAAATAAAAGAGTAAGTACTTGTAAGAGGAGAACGGAAAGACACCGTACTGCAGGGGTAGAGTTACCCAACATTGCATTCGTGCTTTAAGCAGCATTCCCTGTCTATGACGGGATGAAGTCATCAAGTATCTTTTTGAGCACAGTGTCCTTCACGTCCTTGAAGACCTTGCGGATGTTTTGCGTGTCCGTGGCACAGGTGTAGTGGCAGTACAGTGGGCTTTTGGGCTTGTCCTTGGCCTTGTCTAGATACTTCTGTTTGATGAACTGCTGGGCCTCCTCAGCGTCACGCTTCTTCCCTGAGAGAGAAAGAGAGAAAGAAAGAGTGAGAGGGAGAGGGAAAAAGAGAGAAAAGAGAGAGAGCGAGAGAGAGAAAGAGAGGGAGAGAGAGAAAGAGAGAGGGAGAGAGAGAAAGAGAGAGGGAGAGAGGGAGAGAGAGAAAGAGAGAGTGAGAGAAAGGGAGAGAGAGAGAGAAAGAGAGAAAAAGAAAGCGAGAGAAAGAGAGCGAGAGAAAGGGAGAGAGCGTGAGAGGGAGAGAGAGGGAGAGAGGGAGAGAAAGAGAGACCATCAGGAGAGGGGGGGGGGCATGCTGGGTGGTGCTCCAATGAACTGTCTGTCACCTAGGTTTGAACATTGTGTCAAAACATTGTGCCGTCAAAAGGTGAACAAAATACACAGCTAATCAAATTATTGACTGCAGACACCGTCGACTCGTTCACTCAGGAATCGACCCAACAAACTTCTCCTCATATGCCCGGCTCCCTAAACTGTTGTGATGTAATGGGTGGTACGGCACCGGTGTGGTAGGGGAAGACTACTGAATGCTATTATCTCAAGACGGCAGGGAAATACAGGATCACGTCCTGACCCCACTACACAATTCAACTTGGCCCTGTGAGGGAGGCAGTGAGGGCTTCACGGTTTACCTGAAGGGGTTATGGCCTAGTGTGTGTGCTGGTATACGCTAACACCCGGCTATTTCCCTATATCTCCTTCATAGCAGTATTAAGGAAAAGCTGCCCCTACTCTGGAGAGTATTCATTAATTGACCAACCTTTAAATTGTAAGAACCAATTGGTTAAAATGTATTATATTAATAACATTTTTAAGCTGTAGATTGTAATAGAAAATGTTTAAAAGTAACAAAATTACAGTTGAGTACTCAGGTTTAACATATAGGCTAATCTTCTACTCTCATTAAACCTAGTCCCACTGGTGAGATATTTAAACCAGCTTACCACTGTATAGCTGCACACTTTCTGGCAAAACCCAAACCAGTACATGTATAACACTTATGTACTTACACTTAGAACTCACACATTGGCACACTTCAAAAACAATAATCAATAAATTCAATACCTTCAAGCCATTACATTCTGCTAATCAGATGTAGAACCAACATTGGACCACTGTTACCCTAAAATAAACTGACTGTCAAATAACAGATATTCATTAACCTATTAGCTTTAAATAGCTCATCAATAAAACTTAAACGCAATTTGAAGGTATTGATCACAGGTGACAGATTAATACAGGTCAACGTCACAGTATGAACATGAAATACACAACATTATGCAGGAACATGTTATAATGATCAGAATGTCCTAATTACTATGGCCATCCACAGGTGAGTGTTTAGTGTGGTGAATGTGTAGAAATAGGCGCTGAGAGCAGTTCAGAATGTTCACATTGACTGGAGCACCATTCAGAGGGGTGTATGTGGTGTAGTGTGTGTGTGTGTGTGTGTGTGTGTGTGTGTGTGTGTGTGTGTGTGTGTGTGTGTGTGTGTGTTAGGAGTGCAGTAAATAGCCCGCAAAGTTCACATTGTCCGTTGCACCCGCGATGTGTGGTGTCAGTGTTTGCCCGCCAAGTAGCAATGCTAGTCACTGAGCTCGTGAGCTGACGTCAAGAGTGCAGTAAGCAGTTCGCAACATTCACATTGACCGTTGCACTCCCTTGTCAGTGGAGAGACTCGATTGGCAGGTAAATAGCTTATCTCTATCCAGCCAGTAGGAGAATGCCAGCTATAAGTGCCATACACACAACTTGCGCTGCAGCAGAGCAGAGGGTTAGCAGCTAGCCTACTTAGCTGAGACTGGAGAGAGCGGGAATCTTCTCTTCAGGATAGCAGGCTACCGCGGGATGTAACGTAGCAGGCAGCAAAATAAAAAAAACGGACAAAACCCATATAGCGACGTCAGGAAGCACGGCCTATACTAAAATAGACACTTTTGCTCTACTTTAAACTAAGCATTACTTAATATACATCCGACTCGTCTTCACGGCTTCGCTGTGCTAGCTGGTTAGCTTCAGCACAGCAAGACAATTCGCTCACGGTAGCAGCCTCCACCGTAATGTTGTCCCGTCCTCTTCGGAAAGTGGTCTCAAATCTTCCTCCTTTCTTCAGGCAGGATCAGACCGCACTAACCGGCACTTTATGGCGCAACTAATACGACCGAGTGGTAAACGTGTAAAAATATCGGAATCAACCGATTCACACAACTGCCTTCACGCTCGCGATGTTTCTTGTTTTTACCCTCTCCCTCCTCGCGTGTGTCCTCGCTCGACCACCGTTCCTCCGCTCTCATTGGCTGATAGCTTTTTCAGGCATTCTGTCCTAAGCTAGGGGAACTGGCATGGGCAATGTAGTGATATCGGAGGTTGTGTGGAATTATGTAGCTTAAATGTTCAGTGCTAGTCCGTTCACCCACAGTGAGATCCCTCCAATGGGTGAATCGCTGGCACTTATGACAGTCCCTCAAATTAATTTGCTGGTTCCAAAATGTGGAGAGCAAAAATCAAAAGAAAGAAAGCAGGGAACCCAGAAGACTACTTACAGAGGTGAAGGTAGGGAGGGAGGAATGCAGGAGAGAAAAAGCAACAGAAGCGATGAAGAAAACTGAAAGAGTATTAGCCACCTCATTACCATAGTCCCCGTGTGACTTGCCCATGACTCCCTCAGGCAAATACGATGAATAAGCATTACACAGATACCACAGCCTCACTTTGGTGTACTGCAGCACGCCATTACTTGAAACAGAGCACGAGTACTTATCCATGGGAATGTACACAGCACGAGTGCACAATGGGAGGGCTCTATTGAATCACCAGACTATTTATGGCGCTGCGTTCATTCAGACTGCAACAGGTGTGCTGTGGAAGTGGGCTGCGAATTCTGGCCTCCGACAGCGCCGCCAAGATGGTGAAAGCAACTTATCTTTCCCCCAGAGAGGCCGTCTGCCAATGGCTGGGCATATATGGTTGCCATGGGTAACAGGGGGTTGACAGACCGAGCGCAGCTGGCGTGGAAGAGAGGCTCATGGGAGTTTTAGACCCCCTCACGCAGCAGAGCAGTCAGGCCAGCCTGCAGAAGGACACCCAGGCGTTTGGGGCAGATGGTGACTCGGGCGTAGTTTTGCCTCGTGTACCTCGTGTTAGGGAACTGCACTCGCTACACAAAGGCTGTGGGTTCAGTTGAGCTGGGGGGTTGTAGGTCCAAATATATATATATATTTAATTAATCAGCCCAAAGTTGTTCTTGATAAGAGCAAATCTACTAAATTCCCAAATGTAGCGTGTACACCCTATATTTAATTTAAATAAATAAATAAATGACCTTGCACTTATGATGCCTATTGTTTTGTGGTTAGAACGGCTCTTCATGTGTGTTTTGCTATTCATGGATCTGATACTTTTAACTTGTTGAAAAACCTGTGCACTTGTAAGTCGCTTTGGATTAAAAGTGTCTGCCAAATGATTAAAACATAAGGTGCTCTGGTACCTCTGAAATCGGGAAAGTAGGTCTGCAGGTCCGAGGTCTTGATCTTGTCGCTCAGGATGTCCGTCTTGTTGAGGAAGAGGATGACGGATGTGTCTTCAAACCACTGGGAGTGGATGGTGGTGGAGAAGAGGGCCAGGCTCTCCTCCAGGCGGTTCTGGGGTACGGGACGGAGAGAGGTGGGAACGGCAGAGGTTAATGAGCTGAGGAGGAGGGAAAGACGAACGACGGAGAGAGATAAACGGCTTTGCGGGCCCTGATAATGAGAGGGAGAAAGACAGAGCTCGATACCCTCAGGAGAGAGGAGAGAGGCGGGAGGGGACACAACGCTGGGGCAGCATCGACAGAGGTAAACACGGAAGCCATGGAAACTGAAGCGAAATATAAACACGGCTAAAATTATTACATTAACCCATTGTCTGGCACACTAAGAAGTCAAATGAGAAAAATAATTTATCTTCCTTGTTCCTTCCTATTACTCTGGTCAATGAATGCAACAAATCATTCTTCTTCTTCTTCTTCTCCTTCTTCTTCTTATTATTATTATAAAATATACATGCAAGCTGAATTGTTACTTAATGGTAAAAGTAAATTTTTTCTGGGTAGTAACAGATTTATACAGGTATGTACTCTGTTATGCTTACAGATAAGTTTTGGAGGGGTTTGTACTTTCCAGAGTATTTTACTTCTGGTTGGTGTACTCTTCTGTCCGAGGTCAGTAGACCAGTCACTTTGTTAAATGCCTGTGTTGTAATGTAAGATGATGTAGTGTTCTAAGTGCCTGTGTTGTAATGTAACGTAATGGCGGCCATCGGGTGGAAGAGGCTCATCCTCACCTCGGTCTCCTGCTCCTCCAGCACCTGGTCGTACTCGCTGAGGGACGCCAGGAAGATGAGCGACATCACATTCTCAAAGCAGTGGATCCACTTGCGCCTCTCTGATTTCTGGCCCCCAACGTCCACTATCCTGCGCAATGTAAAAGAAGGGGTCTGAAACACAGCGACATCGCCCTCTGATGGCTGCTACTAGTAAATCCCTTTCAAAAGCAAACAGGGCCCGATTTACGAAGAACTTTTGCATGTTTTTTGGCACATGCAAAACTTATGACACAACCAAAGATTGGTGCAAAGTAAATACAATGGCCAGTCATTAGTTATGCATTTGGTTTTGCGTGTTCTCAAAGTCTTGAATATGAATATGAATATAGCCCATTCTGTACAACTAGCAGTATTTCAAACGCACGCTTCTCATATGTAGCACAAGTAGCTCACCTCCTCTTCGCCACTTGCACTACACTTTTTTCATTGTAGGATATATAAGTTTTATGTGGTATATTACTACAAAAATACTTTTGTGAATTTGTGCCCGCCCCTGTACAGAACTATACAAACGCTAGCTAAGCAGTCTGGACCTTCGCGTTAAGAACACATCGTTCCATTAACAGCTATCCTCTATCCAGGGGAACTTTGGTTGACGTGAAATGAAATTAGGAATGCAAGGAAAGGCTGCATACTTTTCACAATGGACGGAACTGCAACACAGTGCAGTTTTCCAAGTTCAGCTAAGTGGATATACTTATCGGCCCTATAGCCGGGTTCTGTACAAATAAAATTGAATTGAATTGAATTGAATATGCAGTATGTACTGTATTCTGGGGGGTGGGGTCACATACTAACACACCTTTTGTAGCCATGGTTTTTGTTTCTCACATTCAAACAATCTTATTTGCAAAATCTTGTGTAACAAGTTGGACAAGCTCATGTAAATGAGACCTTTAAGAAAGTCAAAGACAAAACATTCCCAAATGTTCCCAACGACACCAATTCTCCTTATGATCCCATTTTGCTGAGCCAGAGCAGGCAGCTCATCCCATAACCTTTTCCACTTGCCCCTAATTCTAGAAATGACCCGAACTGACAGGGGTTCATTAATCATTCCAGGGGCGTTACATATTTGCATGCATAAAACAACGCGCTTTCTAGGCCATGCGCATGCATGCTGGCAGCAGTGGCCAGTGGAAAGGCAGTTTCACCATCTGATTCATTGATAGCAGGTACAGCTTCAAAGTTGGGAGAGTCTTGATAGATGCTTGTTATTCTCACACCTGACACCTGCATTCACGTATTTTATCCATCCTTGTTTCTTCTGTCCTCTCCTTGGAGGAGCTAGGAGACAGGAGCTAGGACGCCCCTGAAGGATTCTTGAGCAAAGAAACACGAGAGCATCCTTTTGCGGAAGTATTCTTTCGAACCGTGTGACGCATCATGGGGGTCCACCAATCCACATCTGTAACTGACGTGGCTTCAAACTGATACTTGAAAGAGCTAGGCCGTTCCATTTGCCTTGTATGTGTTTCCTTGATTCCTCTGTCCTCACATCCTTTCCTGGCTTCCTTTCCAAGCTGGTCATAAGCTGGTCTAGCTGGGTATGAGCTGGTCAACCAGCATGGTCAGGCTGGTCATAAGCTGGTCTAGATAGGTATGAGCTGGTATTGGTAGCTCATCTGAGCTGGTAGCTACCAGCTGTTTCAAAACATAGCTTGAGCTGGTCAAACCATGTAAAGCTAGGGGCTTGTCTGAACTGGTCAGCCTGCCACCAGCTCAAGCTTGAGCTGGGAAGAGCTGGGATGTGCACGACATACAGTCTGAGGTGAGTGCTCCTGTGGAGTCTACCTGAGAAAAATCTTCTCCATTTTGAAAGAGTAGTCGTTGATGCCCGTGGTCGGCATTCGAACCCTCAGCACGTCCTGGGCACTGGGGATGTAGTTGGGTGCAGCTATGCGGTCCAAGTTATCCATATAGCTGGGGAGAGACAACAGTGTTAGCAACAGGCAATAGAACACATTTATTCTTATCCCATGACATTATCTGAAGTCTCATCTCAACACTTATTTGTGCGGTTGTGCAAATTACATTTGGAAACTATGGTAACACATTTTTTTAAATAGAAGAGCAGGCAGAGAGACCATTATAAAAGCTAAATATGGCTACAGTATACTCTCCAAAAAGACAGGTAAAAATGGTGACGCTTTACAATAAGGTTCCATGAATTGGCATGAACTAATATAGTTGTTAATCATGTGGCAGCAACTAAATGCATAAAAGCATGCAGAGGTTGCAAAGAGGTTCAGCTGTTGTATAAGACCAAATGTCAGAATGGGGAAGAAATGTAATCTAAGTGACTTTGACCGTGGAAAGATTGTTGATGCCAGAGAGGGTGTTTTGAGTATCTCAGAAACTGTTCATCTCCTGTGATTATCCCACACAACAGTCTCTAGAGTTTGCAGAGAATTGTGCGAAAAACCAAAAACATCCAGTGAGCAGAAGTTCTGCAGGCAAAAACGCATTGTTAATGAGAGTGGTCAGAGGAGAAGGGCCAGACTGATCGAAGCTGACAGGAAGGTGACAGTAACGAAATTACCACAACAACGACAACAACAACTATGGTATGCAGAAGAGCATCTCTGAACACACAACTTATCAAACCTCTAAGTGGATTGGCAACAGCCACAGAAGACCAATAAGTCTAAAAAATAAGTCCAATAAAGTGCCCATTCAGTGTATTAACTTACTACATCCTGCCTACAAAATACACATTAATTACAAAGCAAACACATCTCAGGAATTAAAACACCCTTATCAGACACGCAACTGCAAGTCCGCTTCTGTAACAGATTAATGTAGCCTGGGAAAAGAACTGACAAGTCATTAAAGATCGATTACGTCAGTCACGTGAGAAAACTAAAGGCAAAAGAAAAATGCATGAACAGATGAAAAAAAAAAAAGTTTTTTTATCACAAAAGTTGTGATAAAATTAGTTTGTCACGTTAGGTAGTGCCTAGCGCGGGCACTGCAAAGGAACTATCGAAGCGAAACTAGAACATTCCACCTGCCTTCACTTCGCTTGTCTGAGGACAAACATTTTTGAGGATCTAGTCCCCTCTACTGGCCAAGCTAAATACTGCAGAACATTCAAAAGACAGGCCCCAAAATGAACTTTAGGCCTTTTTCAGCTTCATTGGACAGTATATAGTATAGAGAGACAGGAAGAATGGGAGCGAGAGAGAGGGGAAGACATGCAACAAATGTCGGACGGTCGGATTCGAACCGCCGACGTCCCGGCTCGCAATGAGCATGCGGTCAGTGCTCTACAGGCTGCGCCACCGAGACACCCACCTCTGACCACTCCTGATGTTACAGAGTTACAGAGTTACAGAGTTACAGAGTTACAGAGTTACAGAGTAAGAGTCAGAACATGAAAGCACACAGATTCAGGTTGCGTGACAAGCCCCACCCATACTCACTACTGCGTGGAGTCCAGCAGCTGGTACTCCCGACGGCGGGTGTAGCAGGCCTTGAGTCCGGGGTCGGCCCAGAGGCGCTTGATTGCGTCCACCGAGCCCCGGTCCAGCTGGGTGACA
Organism: Conger conger; assembly: GCF_963514075.1. NCBI lineage: Eukaryota > Metazoa > Chordata > Actinopteri > Anguilliformes > Congridae > Conger > Conger conger. The sequence continues at coordinate 12,521,524 of NC_083763.1, read as the reverse complement.
TGCCACGCGTCCACCTGCTGCACGAACTGTGCGTACGTCTGCGGGAGAGAACGTGGACATCTAGGCTGATTCATTACATTACATTACATTATTGGCATTTGGCAGACGCTCTTATCCAGAGCGACGTACAACAAAGTGCATACTCATAACCAGGGATAAGTGCGCTGAAAGACCCTAGAGGGAAGTACAATTTCAACTGCTACCTGTACAACAAAGATAAGGACGAGATCCCCTAGAGGGAATCACCCAATGTGGATGTAAATACCCTCAAATTAAAGGAGACAGTCTGCATGTTAACCTCATATTCATAGTTTCATTTATAATCAACTGCGCTGCAGTACAGAGCCAAAAGAGGAGAATTTGGACTACTGTCCAAATACTTACGGACACATACATGCAAAAACATACATTAAACCTGAACTAATACTTGAAACATTCCAGAATGTGAACTTTCCCACACTGTCTCTATAAACAAGTACCACACAAACAAAAGTGAATAAAATTAAATTAATGCTACATAAAAGGGCAGATACACTTTATTAGGAACATTTTAACTTTATTACACGTACTTATTCATGTGATTATCTTATCAGCCAATTGCGTGGCAGCAATGCAATGCATACAATCATGTAGTTACAGGTCAGGAGTGTCAGTTAATGTTCACATCAACCATCAGAATGGGGAAAAAATTTAATCTAAGTGACTTTGACCGTGGAATGATTGTTGGTGGCAGACAGGGTGGTTTGAGTATCTCAGAAACTGCTGATCTCCTGGGATTTTCACGCAAACTAGTCTCTAGAGTTGGCAAAGAATGGTGCAAACAAAAAAACCCCACAAAAAAGAGTGAGCAAATGTTCTGCAGACAGAAATGCCTTGTTAATGAGAGATGTCAGAGGAGAATGACCCGACAGTATCGCAAATAACCACACATTACAACAGTGGTAAGCAGAAGCCCATCTCTGAACACACAACGCATCATAACTCTAAGTGGTTAGGCTACAGCAGTAGAAGTCTAAAACATAAGTCTAATAAATACCTAATAAAGTGCTCTACGTGTGTGCTTGAAACTATCTGATCCAAAATGGCGTTTTGTACCATTTGACCACACTGAACAAAATGGCCACAATGCTGTCACCTGGTTCTCTTTGATGGCATAAGGGATCTTGAGGGTTGTCATGGCCGTGGTCATGGATTTGACCGCAGTGAAGATGTTCTGGTACACCAGCTTGGCGAAGGCCAGGCGCTGCTCATCGTTGTATCCCTCTCCGTGAATGATCCTCATCTGTTTGATGAACGTGGTCTTCCCACTCTCCCCAGTGCCTGAACATCAAGGCAGAGGAGATGAAAGTTAGAGAGAGAGAGAGAGGTATCTTGCACCCTATGATCTTATTCCGAGCTAAGGTTTGTCTGTCTGGTATGAGCACAACAAGTAGCTTTTTACAGTGGTTGATTTGTAAAAAAAAAAAAAAAAGAATAAATAAATAAATAAATAAATAAATCAAGGGTGCTGGTGGGCACTGTCATATTACAGAGCACCATCTTAACCCATTAACTCAAAGGGGATGTTTCACAAAAAGGATGGGTCTTCATCACACTCCCAAAAAAAAAAACACCAGGAGGGATGGTATAACCTTGTATCCCCCCGAATCTGGTGCCACCTGAGGTGTTCTGAAACCAGCAGGGAGCTCCTGTCTGGCGTCTCCCTCCTCTCTGCTCTGGGTGCACACACACCGCGACTACTGTTCACTAAACTGCAAACATAACATAGCCATCCCGCTAGCATCAACGCCTCATTGTATCCAATTCAGAAAGATAAACGGTAACACTTTACAATAATGTTCCATGAATTGTCATAAACGAATGTAATTGTTAACCAACTGCTACTGAGACGTTAATCTGTACGGCTCTGTTAATGTATTCGCACATCATTAATTCTTGTTAACAACTACATTGGTTATTGCCAATTCGTAGTGGAATGAATACGTCAGTTAATATATGTGTTAATGGTTAACTAATTATAAGTCAATCCTATGGTATGTGTATAATGTACAAATATCATGTAACAAATACGTTTTTGTTAATGACCATGCAATGCCATGTGGTATTTTGTCGTTCTAATAAGTGTGGACGCTTTGTCGGTAAACTTCACTAGAAGCTTATTGGGTCACCGCGGATGTAGCTACCCCTTGTTGGCGAGTAGTTTACTTATAATAAGGACGAATGGATAAAATTCACGCATTATTTTAATGTGTGCACATCAAGGTCCCAGGGTGTGTGCTGACCACTTATAGCAGAGGAGGAAAACTAAACCTCAGACGATCCTGGTTTATATCACTTCACACTCGCGGTTGTGATTACGCGAATTCGCGGCGTGATTTACGCGTTGCTTCGTTTCAAATGTAAACGCAGAGAAACACCTCCTGTACACGACATTCCAAACACTTCCTCAGAGCGCTGATCGCGACCTGGAATCCGACCCCAGGCACGGAGCCCTATTAACCAGTTCGCGTGCGTACAGTAAGCAAGTGCGTTCACTGACACATGTAGTGCTATTGCCACGTTTCCATGTGTTGTAATTAAATTTCATGTAACGTTTTTACTCTGTTCTTCCCATTAGGCTACGTTGATTTGTTTCTGGTCATGGCGTGACCACGACGCGCAAAAGCTCAATCTGTGTTCGACCTGTGACCTAATGCGGATGTGTTTTTATTATTGAAATGAACTCGAACCAGTACAGAAAATAGGCAAAGCATATTTTGCATAACTCCAAAAGGGTTAACCTACTTTCCAAGTGGATAAGATGAAGAACTCACCAAGTAGAAGGATTTTGATTTCTTTGCGTTCCTTGTCTTTCTGCTTTCGGATGAGTTTTTTAATTTCCCTGTCCACAGAGATTGCCTTCTGCTCTTCCTCAGTCAGGCAACACGCACATGCCCGATAGCACGCCATATCCGAAAAACAAATTCTAAAAGTAAACTTGCTGCATAAAACTAGTCTCTCCACACACTACGCCCAGGACATCGTTATAATCCATATGTTCCCCAGACGTGGGTTCCTTTACAATTGTGATCCATTAAAAGTTTAAAAGTCGGTTTCGGTGCAACTTGGCTGAGAAGTTGCGCCAACCGAGCTGTCTGGAATATTTCGCTGGCTCACAAATGTAAAACACAATCCAGTGAGCTTTCAGATGTTAAACATTGTTTAAACACCTTGTCATTTCGAATCTAAACAAACTTCGATATCGTTAAGTGACTTCAAGGCGTATGTCCATGGGACAGTACGAAAAGGTATTCTTCAGGAGAGTTTTTTGAAAGTTTTAGTTAACTCAAAAACCTGGACTTTCCCGATCACAAAATAACGAACTGTCAACGGTTGTATCCAAACATAAAAATATAAAACAAAGTATCTATAAGCTAAATAAAATACGTATGCCTATCAGAAACTTTAAAAATATACATGGTGTGACCTGCGCACCTGTTGTGAATAGTGATTTTGAGTGTCAAACGCCTTTCAAAAGAGAAAAACGACCCACTTCCACAGGGTACGACCTGAAAAGCATATCCAAATACAGATAAAGTTTGTTTCATATGCGTCCTTATGAGATTCTGTTTGTGACAGGTAATCACCAAGTGTACGAATAAAATAATGCCCACACAAAAGTTATTTTATTGTGAAAGAACGCCCCGTTTCCTGAGTCAGACATGGAATGCGCCGCAGGTGAGTGTTCCGCATTATTTTGCATATTAAACTGGTTGGCGGTTCATCCCTACATTTCTGTCACATTCAGACACTCCTAAAAAAGTTCCTAAGGACGGGGGGCACAAACAGCCCAGTGTGTCTAGAGGTGCCCCCCAGGAACCCTTTTTTCAGGTTCTCTGAGGAACCTTTTGGAAACACATTTTCAGGGTAACAACAACAACAACAACAACAACAACAACAACAACAACAACAACAACAACAACAATAACATTGCTAAATGTAACATAAAACAAATAAGAGACTAATTGTCCATGACAATTAATTCAATGTCTTAAATACATCCCAGAAATGGAGTCATCCCAGAAATAACACCTTCATTTAAGAAGGTTCTTCAAGCAACCCAAGGATGCTTTGGTTTTGTGAAATTATTTTTTTCCAATTGTACATTTACCAATACGGGTTTTCATTGTCACTATTACCTATGGCTTTTTGTCCCCAAGAATCAATCACTTTTTGTTTAACACCAACGGTAGCCCAAGCCTTCTCCCTTACCACTGTTCCAACTTAATAAATTGACATATTAGTGTTGTGTTTAGCTTTTTATTTATTCATTTGTAATCATCTCCTGGCCTGTGAAGATTGACAAATGTGTGTGCTTTCTTCTGGAAGATTTTGCATGTGTTACCTCACTTAATGTCCCAATTAAAGAATAATAAAGAAGTATTTAGGGTTTTGTTAACGCACTAACATTTTCTGAGGTAAGAATAGATCTATGACCTATATTTTTGGGAAAATATGTGATTATATTCCTCTATGATTATATGAATATAATAATATACACCCTTTTTTGAGCAGATAATATGTCTCATGACCCACATTGTTTATTCTATACTGCAACCTTTGTGGATTTTCTTTCATTGAATAATTTTGAAGGTACAGCATGCTATCTTTCATTCTCTCTCACTCTCTTTCTCTCTCTATATCTTCTTTGTCTACAAGTGGAACAGGTTAGGCAGGGCTTTCATGGATTTGTCAACAGGTTGAGATTCTCTCTCTCTCTCTCTCTCTCTCCATCACTCCATATATATGAGAGAGAAAGATAGAGAGAGAGAGAGAGAGAGAGAGGGAGGGAGAGAGAGAGAGATACCACACCAACAACTGGTTTCCTCAAAAGACTGATTATGAGCTGCCCTTATGTGAACTAGCTAGTTGTAAAGAGTGCCTCATTCAAAGTGCACCATTCAGAAAAGAGGGGAGTCCCTTCTCCTATTCTAAGTAATGGCAAATCTGCTGATGCCTAATCTGATAACCTTTGAATTTCATCAGATGGTCTTATTCTCTACAGAGAACCCATTTACACAGCCAAATATTTACCAAGGCAGTTCAAGTTCAATACTGTCTCTCAAGGCTAAAATGCCAGTGTCCCATGTGGAATTAAACCTACAAACATTATTGAGGATGCTATATAGTAGCAAGACAATGTAAATGATCCCTTTAGGATCACCTGCATTTATGTATAAATTAAAAAATATACATACAAATATGGTCTTATCTTCATCTAAGTTACAATAATGAAGAAACACAAAACACTCTTCTTGGTGGAAATTAACCACCTTCATTCTGAAATCCTTGGACAACTGCTTAGAGGAACCTATGGTTGTTAGCATGAGACAGAATAACCACTGCAGTTGGATACTTTAGAAGGCATGGACTTACTTTAGAATAAAAACTTCAGCCCTGGAATTATACTCACCTCAGTGAAACCCTAACTCGGGTCTGTGCCTTACTAATCATCATTCAAAAAAGTAACAAAGAATAATCCAAAAAGATTCCCAAACTTTTGCACATGGCCCTTTTAAATAAAAAAATAAAAAAATAGGAATAAATTATAATAAAAATTAATCTTGCTTTAAAATTTGCCAAAAGGTCTCATGTTTAACTCACATTCAGATTCATTGTAACAGACATTTAAACCAGGGGTGCCCGAATGTTTGCATCCTTTTGAATATAGCGCTTTTATCCAAAGCACTTTACAATTAATGTCGCTCATTCACACACACACACACACACACACAGTGTCGCACAACTGCACCAGGTAAAACCCGGACCCACCAAGGCTGGAACATGGACTGGGGGAAAACAAACAAAAGGTTTTCCGCATTCACCCTCACAGGATCTGGACCAAAATTAATCAACTAAAATAATAAAGTCAAAGTAAACAACCCGACTCGCGTGCGGCTCTTTCAGCCGGCTGACTTTTCAGCTATCTGGCTCTTCCCGGTCTCGGCCACCTACTGCGGAAAGGAGCACAGCCCAGTAGCCCGGGTGTGTGCTGATTCAACCAGTAGGGGCGGTTCGCAGATTGCCCTGCTTCCTTCCCGCAAACCGCGCTCCCTCGCTACAAGCTTTTCCGGGTTTTACTCTGTGCAGTCATCCGACTAACTCAGTAATCCTGCTCTGTGGGTTTTACTCTGTGCAGGTCATCCACTTACTCAGTAATCCTGCTTTGTGAAACATGGCTGCAACAACTGCAGTATCAACACGGTTCCAAATGTTTACCAGAAATGTACAAGTTCAGAGAAATGTTTAAAAGGAGAATTTTCTCTGTCATGCGAAGAGTGAAGGAGCCAAATCATCCTGGGGACATATTAGTTGATCACACCTTTTGTCTTTGATGGAGGCATTTTTATGCAGCAGCCAGAGGTTACAAACCAACACCCATAGGCGTGTTCATATTTCTTACATTTTCGTTCTTTGAATAGACAAACAAAACAAAACTACAGCAGCTAGCCACAATACCTTTCTACATGACTTTTCAGTTTCTGGGACACAAAATTGACAAAGGGTCTGAGATTGAGGTCAAAGTTAAACATGACATCTCAAGAGGAGTCAACAAGCTGGTATGCAAGACCAGCCAGACAACTACTGTCTATGGCTTACAGAAATAAACAGCTAGGAACTCCTGTCAGGCAGTTTATCCACCTGCATGCAATGCAGTAAGTTTAATGTGTCATACAAATGCATAGTCCGCTTATTAATTAGTCCACAAAAGGCAACAACAGAAGGAATATGATTAATTAATCAAATTGTATATTGAACAATACTTTAAGTTGACCAAGTGTAGGGGGTGTAGCTCTGGTACGACACCAATGTTTACACAACGCTTATTTTTCTGTTGGTGGAGATTGCAGAGACTAGCTGCATAAAACAAGTAGCAGCATGTCACAATGAAAGGTCCATTCAGTCAACTTTTAAACACAATTCCTTTTCTGTAACTGTAATTCATGTACACTCAGTGAGCACTTTATTAGGTATTTATTTGACTTATTTTTTAGACGTCTAGTTCTGTAGCCTATCCACTTAGAGTTATGATGCGTTGTGTGTTCACAGATGCTCTTCTCCATACCACTGTTGTAATTAGTGGTTATTTGCATTACTGTCACCTTCCTGTCAGCTTTGACTAGCCTGGCCATTCTCCTCTGATGTCTCTCATTAACATGGCGTTTCTGTCTGCAAAACTGCTGCTCACTGGATTTGTGTGTGTGTGTCCCAGGTTCAGCAGTTTCTGAGGTACTCAAACCACCCTGTCTGGCACTAACAATCATTCCACGGTCAAAGTCACTTGGGACAAATCTTTTCCCCATTCTGATAGTTGATGTGAACATTAACTGAAGCTCCTGACCCGTATCTACAGTACTGTGCAAATGTTTTAGGCAGTTGTGAAAAAATGCTGTAAAATAAGAATGCTTTCAAAAATAGAAATGGTAATAGTTTATTTGTATCAATTAACAAAATGCATGAACAGAAGAAGTGAATGAACAGAAAAGAAATATAAATCAAATCAATATTTGGTGTGACCACCCGTTGCCTTCAAAACAGCATTGATTCTTCTAGGTATACTTGCACACAGTTTTTGAAGGAACTCAGCAGGTAGGTTGTTCCAAGCATCTTAGAAAACTAGCCACAGATTTAGGCAGCCTCAAATGCTTCTGTCTCTTCATGTAATCCCAGACAGATTCGATGATGTTGAGATGAGGGCTCTGTGGGGGCCATACCATCACTTCCAGGACTCCTTGTTCTTATTCATGCTGAAAAAAGTTCTTAATGACATTAGCTGTATGTTTGGGGTCGTTGTCCTGCTGCAGAATAAATTTGGGCCAATCTCTGCCTCCCTGATGGTATTGCATGATGGATAAGTATCTGCCTGTACTTCTCAGCACTGAGGAGACCATTAATTCTGACCAAATCCCCAACTCCATTTGCAGATATGGAGCCCCAAACTTGTAAGGAACCTCCACCATGCTTCACTGTTGCCTGCAGACACTCATTCTTGTACCACTCTACAGCCCTTCGGCGAACAAACTGCCTTCTGCTGCAGCCAAATATTTAACATTTTGACTCATCAGTCCAGAGAACCTGCTGCCATTTTCACACCAGTTCCTGTGTTTTCATGCATAGTTGAATCGTTGGCCTTGTTTCCACGTTGGAGGTATGGCTTTTTGGCTGCAATTCTTCCATGAAGATCACTTCTGACCAGACTTCTCCACACAGTAGATGGGTGTACCTGGGTCCCATTGGTTTCTGCCAATTCTGAGCTGATGGCACTGCTAGACATCTTCTGATTGGCAAGGGAAGTAAGCATGATGTGTCTTTCATCTGCTGCGCTAAGTTTCTTTGGCCAACCACTGCATCTATGGTCCTCAACGTTGCCCGTTTCTTTGTGCTTATTCAACAGAGCTTGGAAAGCACATCTGGAAACCCCTCTCTGCCTTGAAATTTCTGCCTGGCAGAGCCTTGTGTCTTGTTGCTGTGCTCAGTCTTGTCATGGTGTATGACTTCTGACATTAAACCTACATATTAAATTGATGATCATTGGCTCCTGTTTGATATAATTGGTTAATCACACACCTGAGTATATGCCTACAAAATGATAAAAAATAAACTATTAACATTTCCATTTTTGAAAGCGTTCTTACTTTACAGCATTTTTTCACACCTGCCTACAACTTTTGCACAGTACTGTACATGATTGTATGCATTGCATTGATACCACGTAATTATCTGATTAGATAATCGCAAGAATAAATAGGTGTTATAAAGTAAAAATGTTCCTAATAAAGTGCTTTGTGACCGTACATTAGGATGGCGTTATTCAATGCCTCACTTGAATAGTGTCAAAGGTATCGTGCAAGTACACTAAATGTCCACTAGATGTCACTAAGTTGGTAATTACAACATGCCTGTCCAAATCTGGGATCCCAGGAGAGCGTAGGGGTGTAATAAGTGTTCAAATTGAAAGCAATTCTAGCCTGGCTTTGGGGACAGTGTTGCTGTTCTTGTGATTGATTGAAAATGGCAGTCTCTTTAGGTGGATGAGGGGCCCTGAGTGACATCTGTAAAATAATGTGAAAAATGTGGTTATTAATTTAAAATAAACCCTAAATGATATGGTCATTTACCCTGCCGTAGATAAGGTCTGGGGAGTACTAATGCAAGCCTTTATATTTTAATGAAAGAAATGACCTATTTCTTGAAAATATATAATGAAAGTGTAGACAATTTATTCACCCTCACCTCCAAAATTAAATTTGTAGGACATTTAGTGAAAGGACAATGTCTTAGCATTCAGCCTAGAATTAAGATTGCATTCTGTTATGTGGTAATGGGTTTTTGTACATTCATACAGCTCGTCATTATTTATGTTTATATCAAACATAGTGGTCCGAATGAGAATTACAGGTTAGGATAAAAATTGAGGGGTAGTGTTATGGGAAGTATAATGAATAATTGTTAACTGCTTGGAACCATATGTGAGGAGTTTAACGTTGAAATATATGGTGTAATCAGACATAATAGCCATACTATGTCACCATAATATTGAGCAGGGGCAGTTTTCTTTACATAGGCATTGGAATGGACTACAGTGGGATATCATGAGCCTTTTTTTGTGGGGGGTTTTTGGTGGGGGTAGGGTGGTCTTGAGAAAGGGGGACAAAAGATATTTGTACACCAATCACACTGCTCCTTCAGTCAACTCTATTGGCAGGTAATCGCAAGCCTTCTCTTAACTGAAGTTTCTCCGTCTTCTTTCCACAGTAGAGGACAATTTAGTCAAATCAGTGAAATTACTTCAAAGACTTCAGAAATAATCACCTGTGGGCTGTGAAAAATACCTTTTTAGGGAGCCCAGGTGGTGTAGCCTGTTTGATGGCTGCCTTTCAGCCAAAATGGCAGCCGTGACACTGTCCTGTGACTCTACCAGTAACCCCCTCTTAAAGTGACTGTAAAGGGGCCGGAAATATGTTAAATAACCATAAACAATCACAGAATGATGTATCAACTACACTTCCACCAAACATGTACTGTATTCAAAGTAATGACAATAACTGCAATAACTAACACACATTTCAAGTCAGGCATAAAACCTATATCGAAAACAATGTCAGGATTGTACGGGTGTGGTCAGGACTGCTTTGCCAACCCGCCCTCTCAATCAACTCCTCCCAAACTGTACTGCCTACGAGTAAATTGTACTGGAAAAATATCAACACGCGGACTCCCCACAGAAAGGCCCCAGGCGGGATTCAAACCAAAGAACCTTTTATTGTGAGGCAATGTTGTTATTCCCTGTGCAACCACATAGCTCTCGTTACAAATCTGAAGAAACTATGGGAGGAGATACGCAATCAGACAAAAACATTGGAATTCTTGATATCATGAAGGACCCTGACCCTATAGATCAGAGTCTGGTAATGAATTGAACCCAATCCATTTAGTACCCACATAGGAATAGATGGCAATGTTTAGACTCATATACACTCAGTGAGCACTTTATTAGGTCTTTGTTAGACTTTGTTTAGACTTATTGGTCTTTTGCTGCTGAAGCCTATCAACTTAAGAGGTTTGGCGAGGTGTGTGTTCAGAGATGCTCAATTGCAATCCACTGTTGCAATGTGTGGTTATTTGCGTTACTGTCACCTTCCTGTCAGCTTTGAACAGTCTGCCCCTTCTCCACTGACCTCTCTCATTAAGAAGGCATTTCTGCCCGGAGAACTGCTGCTCACTAGATGCAGCAATTTCTTAAATATTCAAGCCATCCTGTCTGGCACCAACAATCATTCCATGGTCAAAATCACTATTTCTTTCCCATTCTGACATTTGGTCTGAAAAACAGCCGAACCTCTCGACCATGTCTGCATGCTTTTAATGTGTTTAGTTGCTGCCACATGATTGGCTGATGTGCAGGTCTACCTAAAGTGCCCGGTGAGTGTAAGTCCATATTACAATGCGATTGATTTCTCAGCTGTTGCTAATGCTTAATGCATACCATAATAATGCCATACAATGTAGTTTGAAGTCATTCATGGATTTAGTCACTTTAATAAATAATACATAAGATGGACTGTCTGCTCCTACTTTTTAAAAAATAAAATAAAAATAACATTTTCGGGGTGTAAGCACAGTCTGCACCTCAATATCTAAAGGTAAAAATGGTCTCATAACAGTCAAAAAATGAATTATTTATAATTGCGCTCTTTATAAATAATTCATTTCTAAACTGTCAGTTTTTATGAGACCTTTTTATGAGACTGAGCATTTAGTAAGCTTAAAGTGAACATATTACAAGAAGCAATTAAAGAACTTGCACTTAAAATACAGAAGTTAAAATATTCAGAATGGTTGAAATAGCAAAAATAAACAGCGATTTAATAAGGCACCAAGTGCGAATGCACTGATAAGAAGAATGATTGCTGGTCAGATTGCCTTTGATGGTCTTTGAACAGACAACCAAAATGCCAAAAATATAATCTTGTACATGAATACTAGCCTTATAAGGAATTAGTTTTTAATCCATTTTCAGGCTTGTGCGTAACAGTATGTGATTTCTTATACAGTAACAGTAGAATTAATATGTAGTTTTATTTTGCCTGAAGGTTTTATGTCTAAGTTGGATGCTGATTGAATGAATTCACAAAAACCTGCAGACCTTCTTCACAGGAGTCAGGCAATCCTGGATTATGTAGTCAGGCTATAGGTTCATATGAATTTATAAGAGACCATTAACAGAGCTGCTATAATGTAATTTCTATGTACAGTGCCTTGGAAAAGTAGATTTGCCCCCTTCCTGATTTCCTCTATTATTGCATATTTGAATTGCACACTGAATGGTTTCAGATCTTTAGATAAGGGGAACCTGGGTAAACACAAAACACATTTTTTTAAATTATTGTTTAATTTATTTATAAAAAGTTATCAAACACCCATTGTCTCCCCTGTTGCCCCATTAAACATAATAACTGATTGCACTACCTTTAGCAGGAATAATTGCAACTATACTCTCTATAATTTCATATCAGTTTTTCATGTGACTGCTAGGTTGGTAGGTTTTGGAGCATGAACTGCTCTTTTCAGGTCCTGCCACAGCATCTCGGTTGGATTCAAGTCAGGACTTTGACAAGACCTCATTCATTCATTCATTATCCTAACTCGCTTATCCTGAACAGGGTCGCAGGGGGGCTGGAGCCTATCCCAGCATACATTAGGCAAAACGCAGGAATACACCCTGGACAGGTCGCCAGTCCATCGCAGGGTACACACACCATTCACTCACACACTCATACCTACAGGCAATTTAGACTCTCCAATCAGCCTAACCTGCATGTCTTTGGACTGTGGGAGGAAACCGGAGTACCCGGAGGAAACCCACGCAGACATGGGGAGAACATACAAATTCCACACAGAGAGGCCCCGGCCAATGGGGATTCGAACCCAGGACCTCCTTGCTGTGAGGCGGCAGTGCTACCCACTGCACCATCCGTGCCACTTTGACTAGACCTCTCCAACACTAATTTTGATTATTTTCAGTCAGTTAGATGTGGACATGCCTTTGTGTTTTGAATCATTGTCTTGGTACGTAGCCCAATTATGCTTGAGCTTCAGCTCATGAACAGAGAACAAGATATTCTCCTTATTAATTTTCTGGTACAGAGCAATTGTCCAGGCAGGCACCCCCACACCATCACCATGTTTGACTTTTGTTATGATGTTCTTACGGCAATGAGCTGCATTTGCTTTACAGCAGATATAATGGGACCTGTATCATTTTTTAAAATCCACCTTTGACTCTCTTCATAGAACATCGTCCCAAAAGGCTTGGGGATCATCCAGGTGCTTTTATTTTGCAACTGTGAGATGAGCATTGATTTCTCTTGTTTCTCTTGGTTAGCAGTGGTTTCTCTCAGGAATCTTTGCCCAGTCTCTCTCTTGTTGTATAGTCATGAACAATGATATTAGCTGAACCCAGAGAGGCCTGCAGGTCTTTGGATGTTCTTCTGTGATCATTTGTGAGTTATCACTGCGCCCTTGGAGGAATTTTGGCAGGCCAGCCACTCCTGGGAAGATTCACCACTATTCCAAGTGTTACCCATTTGGAGATAATGGCTTCCACTGTGGTTTGGTGGCGTGCCAGAGCTTTAGAAATGGCTTTGTAACCCTTTCCAGACTGATATATTTCAACAACTTGTTCTAGAATTTCCTTTGATCATGGCATACCAAACCTATGAATTTGTCTGAATGAAAACAAAAGTGGGGTAAAATTCCTCCACAGCGATGTGAAACATTTATATAAAATTATAGAAAGTAATTGATTGCAGCGATCGCTGCTGAAGGTACTGCAACCAGTTAAGATTAAGGGCGCAATTATTTTGTCACAGAGTTGATATGAGTGTTAACCTTTTTCATAAAATAAATGGAATGGTAATTTTAAAAAATGCGTGTTGTGTTCTCTTCTAATATTACATTTTGTCTAAAATCTGTGAAACCATTCAGTGTGACAAAGATGCAATAATAGAGGAAATCAGGAAGGGGGCAAATAATTTGTCATGGCACTGTACAGTATAGATCTGCAAGGTCGGTGGCTCGATCCGCACAGCCGTTGGGCCCCTGAGCAACACGCCTATCCCCACATTGCTCCAGGGGAGATTGTCTCCTACTTAGTCTAATCAACTGTAAGTCACTTGGGATAAAAGTGTCAGCCAAATAACATGTCATGTAATAATGTAATCATCACAGTCCTAACCACATGGGTATACATATGGGAATCAAGAAAATTTAATCGGAAGCGGAATATGCTTATGCTCTGTCAGATGTATATTTTATTTGTTAATATGAGAGAAAATTGTTCATATTCCCTGATTGAGGATCACAAGTTGTCAATTGCATTAGAACCATATGGTGTTTCCCCACTGAAAACAAAGGAAATACTGTTATTATTATTACAGCTAACTTTAGTGCTACTCCAATTAATAATAATAATTACGATATAATGTTGATGAATGTAAAATATGCGGTTGCAAATTTCCTAGAGACTCCGTATCATCCTGGCTCATAGTTTTATGGACGAACTCCATTTTTGGAGAGCATACTGCGAAAGTGGGCGTTGTCCATTTAGTCGATATCAGATCATTGTTGGACGCACCTTGGCAGAATCCAGAGTTTGATCTAAAAAAAATTACATCGTTTCTCCACCAAACTTGATACTTTTTTTTAAATCCTCCTTCAAGTTGAACATAAAACCCGCCCATAATATTCCCATTAGCTTTACCGCGCCCAAACGGAATCTGGATTTGCCCACTTGCTGTCAATCAGTTGCCTGGTATCGACTGAACTGGCCTAGTGTGTATGTCTCACCCTTACCGGGGGCTGAAGGAGTGATCATCAGGAAAAAAAATTAAGAGGGGGAATCGTCCGAAAAGGATAAGGCCCCTGCCACCGTTAGCTGGGATTTTTCCTGTAGATAGCGAATTACTGTCAGTGGTAATACTGAATTATTCGATACACGATGGTGAACAAAATATTGCTATTTTAAACAGCATTTGCTAGCAACCTGGCTAGCTTTAGTACGGCTAGTGTGCTAGCCGCTCTAAACCTTTAAAAAACAAAGGCGTGTTTTTTTTTGTTTTTTTTATATATTTTTTCTTGCTTTACCTCGATGCAAGTTGGAGGGTTTAAATCTAGCCGGATAGCTCAGTGACTAATGGGCAATTTCACAGGCGCGCTCGGTTGCTATTTGGGCGTATTTTGGGCTTGGTTCTTGGGCGGCTAGGCTAAAAGTAAGGAGACTGAACCGATGTCGCGACAGCCCAGCTTGTCCCGCCGTCTTCGGCACCAGAGTTGCTGAGCGCAGAGGAGTGTCTGTCCGAAAGGGAGACCGACAGCTACAGAAAGACATCTTGCTTAGATTTTTTTTTTAACGCAACACTAGATGGATTGCTAGCTAGTGCATGCTACTGGGGCAAGATATCAGAACAGAGCAACGAGCGCAGACGCTGGGCCTCTTCCTTGGCCACTTGAACATTGTCCCCGGTTCTCCCTCTTCCCGGTCGGCAGAGATTCTTTCAGGAGACCTCGGTTTGAAGGGACTAGCCTAGCTACTTCTGAGCCAGGCCCCCACTCCATCCGAGCTCCCTTGGTTTTTACTCCTCTTTCTTGTTTTCGAAGGGGGGTCACTATACTAAAATTAAGTGTGGTGCGTTGCGTCCCGTTGAAATCGGGCTTCTAAAATACAAAGGTGATGACTTTAGAGTCCATGATGGCTTGTTGCCTGAGCGAAGAGGCGAAGGAGTCGAAACGAATCAACGCCGAGATCGATAAGCAGCTCCGCCGAGACAAGCGCGACGCAAGGAGGGAGCTGAAGCTTCTTCTTCTGGGTAGGTTACAGTAGTAAACCGCAACGATCCGTGTATCTGTTTTTGTGTAACGTTTTGATTCTGTACCAATGAAGGTTGAATGAGTGTTCTTTTTGCTAACTTGCAAGCCAGCTTGGATTGCAGTGGATTGGTGCAGCGTTAGCTAGGTAGCACGTTTAGCTAATGTTAGCCTAGCTACTCCAACGTTTTATAAGACCACAAGGAGAAGACGGCCACTGTCGGTCAGCAAAGTTGACCTGCAAATTATATTCGCCATCGAATGGACACCTTTATATTTTTAATTAAGTGTCTAACTACTATATGGCTTGAACCGCAGCGTGGATCGGTTTAAATATACAACCTTAAAATGACATACAGACATTGTGGCATATATGGTTAACTGGCTACCATGCCCCAATGTCTTGATTATAGTTAACATTAGCTGGCTTGCTACACGAGCAACGTTGCAAATGGCTTGCAAGTTGGTTAGTAGCATAATGGTTTATGTGCAAAAGCGGTTTAGTTTGCTAATTGGGATAAAATGCACATAAGCAGCTGCTTAGCTATCACTTATTTTTGCGTTTGCCAGATTAAGAATAATTAATATAATGTCAGCTACCCTGCTATAAAGCACACTAGCTGCATATGATGCACGGGTGCAGTAGCGAACTAGACCTAGGCTAGCTGTACGAGTTGCTAACGCTCATTTTAGGTCTATAGTAATTAGTTTTAACTTCATATCTGGGTATATCGCGTTAGCTACTTTAGCTGTTTGAATGTATAGCTAGCTAGCTAGTTCGCTTGCTTTAATCTCCACGTCTATTTTTATTGCAGCGTTACTTGTGTATATTTGTATTTATGTGACGATATTTGAATATTCTCTTTTCTATTCCTCTTCTGTGGTGATCGAGAAGATGGTTGCTAAAACACTCGTATTCTTAAAACCACAAAGTTTCCATAATTGATTTATGGAATTCGCCTACGGATTTGTCGGTAGCTATGGTGCCAGCGTTTTGCATTTGCCTGTGATTTAATGCTTCATAATTTAAGTAGCCACTAATATATCTCGTTTGAACAGAATTTCTGTCATCATTCTTAAGAGAAAGCACACGAATGCATAAATACAGTCCTATAAATAGAGGGTGGTTTTAGTAAGACTTGACAGGTTTTGCGTCCAAACTGCGTTCACTGGGAACGGCAAGGCTGTACAGCATAGGCCCAACCGGGCCTAGCAGCAGCAACGCATGGCAAACATCTAGCCATTTTACCGTCCCTCTGGGGTTCATCTAAATGCATTGGATTTGCTACATGGGCAGTTCTGGAATAAAGACACTGGACATTGCGGATTGAGTGTGCATTGCTTAGAAATCAGCGACCCAAAGCACCAGCCATGTTGTTTACCATGTTTTCTTTGTTAAAATGCTGTACAAAATTGTATAAGACAAGTTAACCATTTGATTACATTTTTATTTGGAAAGCATCAACCACTTTGTTCTTTTACTGCTTGCTAGCTAGCTGTGTTGTCCGTTTTGGGAAGTCCTTTTATCCGAGAATAAGCCACAGTATCACGGCTCTCTCAAAATCGGAGTGTGCATCTGTTTCTTTGGAACCCAGGAACGGATAGTGTCTGAGGCCCTAGACGGGCACAGCGCTGGCCTGTCCCTCTGTTTCTCGGCAGGAAGTGACAATTAAACCATTAAGATGCATCTGATCTGTCAGCAAAATGGATTATGAAGGGAGGGATCTTTTCTTATTTTCTAAATCTGGTTCAAATGAATAGGCCTGTGTCTTCATACATTTGAGCAGGAAGGGATGAATTTTTCCAAGAATTGCACGGCGATGGCAATTCCACAGGGGCTGGCAAATAATAGGCTGAATTTTCCTATTTGAGTGTGAGAAGGTTATAGTGAAATGGGGGGGCTTCCCGAGCTCCGAATCTCGAGAGCAATAAACCTAATGGATCTCTGCAAATGATCTGCATATTTCAGAACTAAGAGGGGGGGGGGAGGAGAAAAAGGTTTCAGCCAGTCCAATTTAGCAAATAATTAGATCAGGGATGTAATTTGGAACTCTGTTCACAAAACCAGATGACCTTGTGGCCCTGGAGGACCGGTGTAGTGCATGTAAGGTGTGACCTCAGGAGAGCAGTCTTCTGCAAAACGCTTGGCCCTTCCCTATCTGGAAAGGGTTGTCGGGGATCCACCAGAGATTGTCCTTTCGTGGCACTGGGATACGAAGGCTCTCTCTGGAAACGATCTGGGAAGCTAAAAGCTAAATGCAGGCAATGGCACTGTAATGCTTTCTGTGTTTCGCGTGACCAGTTGCCTGACTGCGCTACACACAGTTGTTGACTGGTTTGCGTTGGCAAGAAGGGAGGTTGGAATAGGAACAGTCTGACTTGCTGACTCCACCGGCAAGCTTATAAAAATCATTGTCAACAGCTTAGGAGAAGGCAGTGTACTCTCACGTTAAAATAAATGGCTGCAGTCTAGATATTGTTGTCAGGCACTAGGGACTCGAGGGGAATGTGAATTTTAGTTTCTCGTCCATTCCCAGATTTGACCTGTAGATTTATCGTAGGTATTGTTTTCGTACAGTGACAGCTGTAGTTCTCAAGTGAAGACAGGGTCATGCGACACAAAATTAACAAAACGGCACTTTTCATCAAGGAATTTATTTTTATTTTTATGTATTTCACCAAGCTACAGAAGCTGTACTTTTTAGGGCAAACCCTTTTTCTTATTGCAGGAAAAATTCCTATCTTGCCTTTCTGAACTGCCGCTAACTAACCCCACCTGGGAGACTCATACCTCTGTAGTTGTTGGCTCATTATTGCATCTTATACGGGGATTGCCTTCTCCCTGCAGCAGCTCAGCTTGTTCATCCACAGAATTTTTTGTTCTCGCAGGTTTGTCATCTGTACGTGCTCACCGGGGGGGCTAATATTTTATTTACGTCCGTGTTTCCGACTGGCCCACACCTACGGCACTGTGTCAAGCTTGGGGCGCTGTGTGGATCCATTTAAAAAAAAACGCTTTCCCTGGGCTCTTCATCCATTGCGTCATTCAACAGCGAAAACCCAGGTGCTGTCAAAAACAGTCGAAGCAGTTGTTGACGATTTTGCTTTTAAAATTGAACCGCATGGTAATTCTTGCGTTTGGGCTCTTTTCTGTGTAGCGAAAATATTTTTGCGAGCTATCCTGTCATGGTTTACACTTCAGAATATAGGGGAATTATAACAGAGAAAAACATATGTATAGAAGGAGTTTCCTATTATTATTATTATTATTCTGTAAAACCTAAAGTGAGGACACCTCAGTGTTTGGGTGGAATATTTTTTTTACAGCGGCCTTGCTTTCTAAAACAGCCTTTTTACAATAACCATTTAAACTTTACAGACGTGAAATGAAATATTAACTGTGTAATTTACTCTGAAAAGGATATGAGCGTATAAACGTGATGTGTTCGCAGGCCGTAGCCCAATCACCTAGCACTCGTTTTGCAGTGTTGGACTGAGGAGCCATGTTGTTTGTTTGGCATTAAACTCCAGTCAGAGATGCTACTTTGCTAACTGCCACACATTTTGCTATTGTTCAGGTTCTCTCATATGGGGTTCTTTCTGGTTTTGATGTATTTGTATTTGTCTTAGTCTACATCTCCCTCAGCTAACCATTTTAAATTGCAGGTGTATTTTGGGTCCTCATATCCAGGCAATCTTTTCAGGTCGCATGTTCCATCAAGTAACTGGTTGAATCGATAATGCATTTATGTTTGTACATGGGTTGTAAATAGTTCTGCATAATCTGGAGCAAAAAAAATCCTTAGGCATGAAATGATTGTGTTAAAAAAAACACGTATAAGTACATCATTGGATTTATGACATGTGTAGATGTATGTATCTATGTAGATACATTCTTGGAGTGCATCACCCTTTAGCCACATGCTTGAGCTAGCTTTCCCAGCATGCTACATTATGGCCGTGTATTGTGTAGGTATACTACGTAGTTTGCCATTGTATATGCCAGCACATACAATGGCAAAAATGTTTGAAATGCAACTTCTGTTTGTTGTCAAAATGGCTTCCAGAACCTTCGGTTGAACCATGTGACCTTGGTTTCTGCATTGTAAGAGGCGCTTCACTTTCTGTTGTGAGATCTCATTCATATTTAGAGCTTGGCAGCCCGATCTTAAAATCAGAAGGCGCTAGTTAATCCGCGTTGGTTTCCGATAAGACGCGCTTGTGGATGGGGAAACTGGTTCAGGCTTCGGTTGGCTTGCCGGTCGCTGGGGGTTCGAAAAGCACCGGACCGGCGAGGCAGTGGAGAACGTTCCGTACTGTTAAGCGCTTATTGCAGGCTTCTCTTGTGAAATGCCCTCGGATTTTAGGACGTTATTACTCTGAGCCGAAACTCATTATCCCCTCCTGACAGGCTTTATGTGTACATTGCCATCTGGGCCGCAGGTAGGAAGAGCGCTTCCTTGTTCTTAGTCATCTTGGAAACGCTTAACTCCGCGATGTTAAAGCGTCGGCAGTAACCTGGCTTAGTCACTCTTAAGCCAGATTATTAAGGTCCTTAATAGGTTTCATTAAACGGATCCTCGTCTCTCTGAAACGGGCGCCGCGGGAACGGTTAGCCGGTAGTCCTCCGTGGAGCTCTGACGTTCTCGTAATTAACCCTTGACTGGTGGGATTTGAGGCGTCGTGTTCGCGCAGGAAGATGGTGATTGAGCTTCCCGTTTTAACGGCTGTGCTGCTGGCTGAATTCCAGCGCCGGTGGTCGGACCGTTATCCGGCGTGTTACGCTTTCAAAACCGAAATCCTCACAGCCTATGTACCTGCACCGTCGTTTTCTGTTTATGTATTGTGCGTGTTCATGTAGGTTGTCAAAATATTTACTATTTATGCATTTACATGGTGCTTTGGACATATAGTGTGCCTGTAGTGTAAGTGGCCTTATGCAAACACCGACATGATGGACCAGGCCTGGTCAGCTGCTGTGCATTCGTATCAGTTCTTGCTTTACCCAATGGGCTAAAGAGAACTCTGCGCTGTACACTGTGCCTTTTGATATTAATTGAGTGAATTAATGCTCTGGTTTTGGCTGTATTAATTCCTGGGACTTCCCTTGTCCCCCCCCCCCCCCCCCCCCCCCTTCACAAACAATCCGCACGAAGAGAGACGGAAGAAGAAAACGGTCTTGTCGCGGTGGTGAAATTTCCCTGTTCAAATACGATAGCGTGAACTGAAAGGGACTGTTGACTCGGCGATCACATTAACTGGTCCCATGCCAGATACGACCATATTTGTCCCGTGGTTCCTTCTGTGTCTGCGATGGTCAGGGCAGTTCATTAAATGGAGTTAATTTTGTGTGGTCTCTGGAAATACTTTAAAGGTGAAACGCGGTGAAAATGTTGGTAGATTTGGATATTGTGTATTGTGCATCGGACGTGGGTCTCTAAATGTCTAAATGTGATCTCTAGGCCCCTCTGTGGGTTAATGAAGTGAGGTGATTGGTGTATATTAAAGAGGCGGGATTTGTCATGCTTTGTATTTTTAGTGAAGTTCTGCGAAGATGACCCTGAGGGAAAAGCCGTTATCGATACTCTGTCCGGGTGGCGTTCATAGACCGCAGGCTTGCGTTTTCTGTAAGATGCCCATCCGCTTGGATGCCAGTGATTCTCGCTGTGGACGGTTTGATTTGGAGCTGGATTGCGCTTCGTTTGCCTGTAGAATGTAGCATTGGGACGTTAGCGTAGCCGGTGGAAATGGGAGCGACAGTATGGCAAAGATGAAAGCAAAAGTGTGTGAGATGTCTGGGAATCCCCTACAGCAGGGATCGTAAAATTGTGGCCCTCGAATGTTGTCAGCTGAGACTGCTGGTTTTCCCCCTTCCTGTACCTAGGAGTCGGGTGTGAAGGCAGACTGGTCAGTCAGTAGCGCTAATTGTTCAGTGAATTACCCGGGAGAAAAGAAAACCAGGGCAGGATTTGGATTTGAGGGCAAGTTTTGATGATTGCTGCCCTACTGTACCCTATTCTGTATTATTATTATTATTATTATTTTTCATTAATTGGTCCCTTATTCATGCAGGTGAGAGAAATCTATTTTCCAAGGGGTTGACGCTCCGTGTAAAATGCTGTGGTCCTCTCTCCTGGTCCTCTTGAGCCACAGAGTGTGCTGGCTTTTGTTGTTACTCAGCACTTAATTGATCAATTAAAGCAGTTAATTACACAGTTAACTTGCCTCACCTGGGTTCTTGGGTCTGAATTGGTTGCTGATATTATGGTGAAGACCACTGCTGTAGAACCAGAAGTCTAAATGAAGTTTCGGGTCAGAAATTTACTTAATGCATTTCCTGTGTCCACCAATTCTCTGAAAACTCTTCCATTTAGAATCAGGGTCTCCCTTCGAGCCTTCGTTCAGTGGTAACCTACATCGCCCGTTCCACCTGAGCCTCGTCTTCCAGACGAGCAGATTGCGTTTGCGCGAAGCCGTTCCAACAAAAGCATGTTGGCTGTGTGACTTTTTAATTTAGCACCATCTGAAAATGTTTTTGGAATGGCGGGGTAGTGCAGAACAATCTGTTCTGGATTGGTGTCTGTAGTAATAATATCGGTGTTAAACCTGCAATGATTCAATACCCATGAATTCTGTTCCTCATTTGTACAGACGGCCGGGGGTTAGGTGTTCCGTGGATGCCTCAGTGCAGAAGTTCTTGATAAAATTCGGCAGTGCGTTTTTTTATTAAGGGAAAACACGGCTGAGCCCCTTTTGGATTTCTAAGATTCACTGGTGTGTGTATTTTAGTTTACTTTGGGGTTTTTAATTTATTTTGCGGCACTTGACATACGCCAAGTAGAAAGAGACTTCGTAACGGGTCGTTTTCATAAAGGGAAACTTTAATGTGATTTTATGAAATAGAATGTGGTACAAATCGTGTTCATATTCCGTGTTGTTCTTTCATTATTTTCTTCTGTTTTCGAATCTGTTTGGGGTTTGGCAAGTGGCAGAATCCTCACTGAAAAACAGTGAGATTCTGCAGCAGCACGTTCATATACACTGGCTCTTAGAATGCCCAGACTAAAAGATCTTGCTGTACCTTTACCTGTTTTTGCAGGCTTAGAGAGTGTGACCAGGTGATTTATCACGAAAAGCTATCATTTCTCTCAGCTCTAGTACTGGGGAACCCTCGCATTTCAAAAGCCCATTTTCCCTCTGCAGGATCAGAGCTTCAGGAGAAAAAATAAAAAGTTGACAAATCGAGCAGGTAACATTCCTGGTTATTTTTCCGGGATGTTATCAGTGTGGTTGAAATGAGCCATGTTGAAATATTAGCCTGCATATCGCGGTCACTTAGGAAGAAGGTTAGGATTCAGATTTCTATTCAAATTATTTAATTTTCCCTTGATATTAGGCCCAACGTTTGAAATTGCGTGTGACGCTTCCATAAATTATTCCTGTTTCTTGTAATTATTCACCCTGTAATGTTGTCAAATGACCATTACAATTGCACAGTGCAATTGTGTTTTCATTTAATTATTTTGACGCACGTTGGATTCAGGTATGTCCCTTTTGATTATCGAGTCACCCACCTGATAATGTTCCGTTTTCTCGTCCTCCTTCCCACACACTGTAACAGGAGAAAGACACATCGAACAATTTGTCCCAAAAAAAAAAAAAGGCTGGGATTCGGTGCAGTGGCAGCGTCTGGTTTTCGCCGGGCGCTGCAGAACGTCCGAGGCTGCGTTCCTCGTACGCTGAGCGGAACAGAGTGCATTGTGGGGGCTTGTGCTTCACAAGCAAGCATCTGTTGGACTCGGTTGGCCTGCATCCCATAATAAACGCTGATTAAAAATATATCGGCTGCGGGGAGAATAATTTTCCTGCTTCTCGGCTCCCAGATAAATAGTGACATGTAGGGCAGTTTCCGAAAAATTAAATCCAAGAAAGTCCGCCCACCCCCCTCCGTGACCTATTTTGGAGAGGAGAAATATGTTGAGCCCCCCCCCCCACCCCCCCCACCCCCTCCGTTTTAATCGGTGTTATTCTTCAAGATATTTTGCTAGCAAGCAGTTTTAATTTGTGGAGCAGGAATGTGCAGGGCACGTTACGGTACCGTTCTATTAAAAAGTATAAAGAGAAGGCGTGTATCGGATAAATTTGCCGTGTGCAGATATGCATGTTGCCGTGAGTCATTTGGTTATGCTCTTAATGTGTCTGTGGGTTCATTATGTTAATTTTGCTTCCAAAAATTCCCTTTTTTTTAGGTCAGTATTTTACTTTATCGAAATGTGTTAAGTGAAATTCTTTTACTTTTTTAATTTATTTTTATTTCTTATGCATCGGTTGTTGTGCGACCGCTTTCAATGGCCACCTTCTCGAAAGGTGTTTGGCAGGAGAGCTTATTGCCTACATTCAGTCAAATTACCCCTGTGACCTGCTCAGCCCGCCTAGGAAAGTCCCCACTGGTCGCCATTTTGGCTCTAAGAGCAGGCCAGCCCACCACAACTCCATATGGTCTAAATATGGTCTGGTGTGTTGAATGAATGAAATACTCACTATAGTCGATGTGGAACAGAGACACCCCGGACTATGATCTCAGGGACAAACTTGGCCCACTGTGGCCTTTGGTTTGGCCTGTGAAAGGAGCGTGATGAAAGAAATATGTTCTTAAGTTATGGGAAATAAGCTGGCTTTAATGCAAACTGATGTGATTTGAAATTATATTTTTAGTGACTAATGGTGCATAAATAGTCAGTTTGTGCCATCACTTATCTGACTGCATTTCAAACATGATTTCTGAGTCTGTTTTTTCCCCATGTTGGGATGTTTTTTCAAAAATCTTAGTGAGTGCTCTAGAACCCCACTGCTTTCAATTACCGGTAGTGATTGTGACATCAGCATTAGAATGTTCAGTTCAGAACATCCTTAGAATGTTCAGTTCAGAACATCCTTAGAATGTTCAGTTCAGAACATCCTAACCGGGTATTTGTGATGTCACACCTTAAAGGGTTAAGCGGCAGTTTGGTGTGTGTGGCACGCCCAGTCGGATGTCAACCGCACGTGACCAAACACCTGGCGTGTTTGTGTGTCTTGACACGAGACTATGACTCACGGATGTAAAAACGTGGTTGTGACAGCTCTTAAAAACCTCAGCCTCCGTCCTCATGTATATTCAGCCACTGGCAGTTGTATTTTCTGGAAGGTATTTTAATAAGTGGACTCGTTTGCAGAATCACTTCATGTATGAATGGCTTTATTTTGAGCTGTGCCACACAAAGATAATGGGCCTTTGTGTGGTGAAGCTGACACATTAATATGAATATTGTCATCTGCAGTGAAAGGTAGGTCTGTGCCAGCGGTATTGTCAGTTACCCAGAATTCCTCCTGCCCCCCCCCCCCCCCCACACATGCCCAGCTGATTACTTTTCCTCAAAATCTCAATGTTCCTGAAGGAAATGCTGCCTTTTTTAATGTTCTTTCGATAGTGGCAGTTGAGTTCTTTGTTCTGCGTGTGAGCCCCGCAGAACCTGTGCCTGAATGTGAGCAACTGGTATGTCTGGTCGAAGACTTAAGAGGAAGGAGGCTTTTGTGGAAGAGATTTGAATAAGCCTGCTTGCAAGGTATCGTAAACATGCGTTTATTGTCCTGCGGTTTATTCCTTTCTGCATAAAACACCTGGATGTGCCTCCTAACCAAATACGCATCAAATCATAATATATGAGCCGACATCATCCTTCTATAGATTAAGGAAATTGAACAATAGCAGAACAAGCACACGGATTCATGCATGCGTATTTGCACATACACGCGCACGCACATACACGCGCACGCACATACACGCGCACGCACATACACGCGCACGCACATACACGCGCATGCACATACACGCGCATGCACATACACGCGCACGCACATACACGCGCACGCACATACACGCGCACGCACATACACGCGCACATACACATACACGCGCACATACACATACACATACACGCGCACATACACATACACGCGCACGCACGCACATATACGCACACACACGCGCACACACACATGCACATACATGAACATACGCACGTACACGTACACATACGCACGTACACGTACACATACGCACGTACACACTGACATGCACGTACAAACGCACATACACGTACGCACACACATGCGCACACGCGCACGCACACACATGCACACACACACACACACACGCGCACGCACACACATGCACACACACACACACACATACACGTGCACACACAGCCTGTCAAACCCTGTCCTGTACTGATCAGACACTGGAGGCTTGTTGGTTTCCTCAGCACTTTTCTCTCAGTAAACCACACACTCTCTTCTGTGGCTCCGCACATTTCCCAGTCTTTTGCCCAGCCCTCTACTGATGCCCCAGAACTCTGTTACACAACAAATTATTCAGTTTTTTACCATGACTTTATTAAAAATATTTTTAAACAAAGGTTAAAATGCACATCAGAGGTCAGGGCTGTGTTGTTTTTTTTGTGAATTCTGCCCCTTTTTTGAGTGGGTGCAGATTGGTTGAACGGTGGAACCCTGCCTGCAATGATCCCGTTTGAGCCCCTCAGCCGGTCTCTCCCCGCCTGAGGGGCCCGGTCTCTCCCCGCCTGAGGGGCCCGGTCTCTCCCCGCCTGAGGGGCCCGGTCTCTCCCCGCCTGAGGGGCCCGGTCTCTCCCCGCCTGAGGGGCCCGGTCTCTCCCCGCCTGAGGGGCCCGGTCTCTCCCGCCTGAGGGGCCCGGTCTCTCCCGTTTGAGGACCGATGCTCGTTTGGGTCTCTGTGTCTATTGGACTGTTTGGGCCTCGGCCAGAACCCCATTCAGCCTGAGCCACACAGCAGGGCTACCGGGGAACTCTTATCTTTCTGAAATGGTTTACCCTTTTATTTCTCTCTCTCTCTCTTGCTCTCTCTCTCCCTCTGTTTCTCTCCCCTTCTCCTACTCTCTACTGCCTCCCATGTCCTGGGCTGACTAATTGTTTCCACGGCACATGTTTGATGTGCGAATGAAGTCCAGCCAATCGTTACCTTTGCGTGTCATCTGGCTGTGCCCTCATCTCATTAGTCCACAGAGACAGAGACTTCTCACGACAGACAGACAGACACACAGACGGACAGACGATTTCTTCCCCCGGCCTCTTATCTTGATGTGAGAATTTTACAGTTTTAAGAGCAGCAGGGGGTGACCTCTGGAACGCAGAGCAAATATAGCAGTGCAAAAGTAGGAAGGGCAGATATGAATACGGAGAGGCACAGGTGGGGAAATCTATCGTTTTGCGTCAGGTAATAAGCTTGTAGCGCGGATGGTTAGCGTGCGCGAAGCAGGGGCGTAGCGGTAATTCCCTGCGTCGTGACGAGGGAAGGGAGAGCCTTTATCTTTCGTCCTGATATGATATCATAAAGTCATAATTGCGTTTCTTCTATCGGGTCTACAGGTTCACATGGTTTCGCAGGCCGGGAACCTCGACGGCATTATAGTATGAGCGAGCTCCCGTTAGCCCCTGTGCATTGTGGGTCAGAGCTGTCGGGAGAACACCAGCGCGGAGAGTAGGGGGAGATGAGGAGAGGGAGAGTGAGAGTGAGAGAGAGAGAGCTTCCCCCTGTTTGCGTGTCCTGGCGCTCCGAGCGGGAACACGTTGTGCCGAGAGTGTGGAGCGCAGTCTGCCGCCTGCTCCTAGCAGGGCTCTGGAGTCCCAGTGCTAACATCCACAGTGTTCGGCACAGGGCTGTGGAGTGCCTCAGAGCTGGCACGCCACCGCGAACGGGTCAGACTGCGTAACATCTGGAGCTCTGCCTGCCGCCTGCCTGTCTCTGCCTGCTTCTCTGCCTGCTTCTCTGCCCGTCTCTCTCTGCCTGTCTCTCTCTGCCTGTCTCTCTCTCTCTCTGCCTGCCTGTCTCTCTCTCTGCCTGTCTCTCTCTCTCTCTGCCTGTCTCTCTCTCTCTCTGCCTGCCTGTCTCTCTCTCTGCCTGCCTGTCTCTCTCTCTGCCTGCCTGTCTCTCTGCCTGCCTGTCTCTCTCTCTGCCTGCCTGTCTCTCTCTCTGCCTGCCTGTCTCTCTCTCTGCCTGCCTGTCTCTCTCTCTGCCTGCCTGTCTCTCTCTCTGCCTGCCTGTCTCTGCCTGCCTGTCTCTGCCTGCCTGCCTGCCTGCCTGCCTGTCTCTCTCTGCCTGCCTGCCTGTCTCTCTTTGCCTGCCTGCCTGTCTCTCTCTGCCTGCCTGCCTGTCTCTCTCTGCCTGCCTGCCTGCCTGTCTCTCTCTGCCCGTCTCTTCTCTGCCCGTCTCTTCTCTGCCCGTCTCTCTCAACCACCCCGGCGTTGGGTTTTATTGCAAGTTTTATTGTCTCTTGTAGCTGTCTGGCCCCTTTACCTTGTTTGATTGGCAGCGTGGCTCCAGTGTTTTTCATTTCAACTTGAGAATCTTGCAAGAAGCAGTGATCTTATTCGTCCATATTGGTAAATGGTGAATGGACTGCATTTATACAGCGCTTTTATCCAAAGTGCTTTACATTTAGATGCCTCTCATTCACCCATTCTCTCTCTCACACACACAGACACACAGACACACAGACACACAGACACACAGACACACAGACACACAGACACACAGACACACAGACACACAGACACACAGACACACAGACAGCCATGCAAGCTACCAATCAGCTCGTCGGGAGATATTGGGGGGGGTTGGGTGTCTTGCTCAGAGACACTTCGACCCACCCTGAATGGGGGAACGAACTACCAATTTTCCGACTGCCAGGGGACCGTTCTTGCCTCCTGAGCCAGTGTCACCCCCATCTTCACCCCCCATCTTCACGTCACACTGACGGCTTTGATAATTGGTCTCGGCAGGCACTGTGTGTCGTTAAATCTCTGACAAGCGGCGGCCTTTCCCGTGTCTTCCTGTGTGAAGGGTTCATCCACATTCTGGGCAGTTTCCCCTGTGGGGGCTGGCTTTGAGTTGCCCCTGGGGTTCGGCAGGAGGAGGGAGGGGTGGCGTCACAGGGCGGGTCATATTCGTGGCCCCGGAGGGGGGGGGTCGGGGGTGGCTGCTGGATGGCCCAGTTGGAAGACACCTGGTGTGTGGTTATCACTGGTTGAGACTGGTGCTCTTGTTCTTGTGTGTGTGTGTGTGTGTGTGTGTGTGTGTGTGAGTGACTGTGCTCTTTCGCAGCTGTTCCCCTGGTTTCATCTGTCCATCAGTCATTCGTCAGTCAGTGTGTTGATTGGGGGGTGTGGTGGTGTGGTGGTGGGGGGGAGGTAAAACCAATTTGTACCATTTCTGCACAACGCTCAAAAAGTAACCTTAGGAGTTCAGCATTGTGCAGAAATGGTGCATGCTAGCTGCAATAACCTTTATTATGTTGATTTTATAACGCATACATTTGCTAACATCATAGTGCAGGAACTGAAATCCTACAGTTCACTGAAAGGAGTGCACAGCAGGCCATTGGGAAGAGCCGGCAGGTCGGGTCAGCTTTAGAACACGGCCATATGATGCCTTATGATGCTCACCTGGTGACTGCAATACAGACCTTACAGGCGCTGCACGTAGAAACGGGTTCAGCCCAGGACGCGGCGGATCGGAGAGAGCGCGCCCGGGACAGTTTCTGAACCCCCCCTGCAGTGCTACAGAGAGGGCAGTCTGGTGCGTTTCAGGGTAATCTACATCCTTATCCTTTTGAAGAGTAGGGTTTTTTTTTTTTTGGGAATGTTTCTAAGTCAAAATTCTAAGTCTGTTCTAGAGCTCTGTCTCTTTCAGTCGCCAGCAGTGATTGTTACATCAGCATTAGAATGTTTGGTTCAGAACATTCTGATCATGCATTTCTGACATCACAGCTTCCAGGCTAAAGACATTCCGGCCAGGCTGGGAATGAGTGTTGGAGGATTCTAATAGAGGGGCTAACAGGATTTCAGAAATAAGCAGCAAACTTCTACCCTGTTTCTAATGAGGCTTTCGTTCATGCACCGTGCCAAAATGTTTTTTTTTTTTTTTTTTTCAAGAAATGACATGCACTCGTATTTCACTTTTATTAATGCCGTTTCTGCATGCGAGTCCTGGTTTTAGGGAGCGACTGCTTGATTTGGCGAGAAGGCTCATTCCAGAGGCTAACCGTTGCAAACAATTCGTTATTTTTCCATCCCCGTTCTAATCAAAGTTTTTCATGATTCAGTAGAAAATATTAAAAACGCTTGCTGAAGTGGCGTGAAAGGCCTGCTTGTACTATTGCGCCATAATCGGATTGTCAATTCTATTCACATTTTACTGAACATTATTGACATGTGAATTGGGCTGATGTAAGTACATTAGGCTGATGTAAATTATACTTACTGGTGTTTTTTTTAGGTATTTAATTACGAGGGACAGTTTTAAAATAAACTTTAATTCTGTTCCATGCCAGGGACAGTGTAATGTTGAATTGACAGGCACCCAAGAATCCTTGAATTGAAGTGCGTGTAGGCAGTGTGGGATGTACGTGTGAACGGCAGTGTGAATGAAGGTCAGCAGGTATGTGTGAGGAAGAGGGTGCCACACGGGTGAGGCCTGTCCGTTTATAGTACATTAATGACGTCCTGGCATCCGCTCGGGTCACAGAGGCTAACGGGAATGGCGGATGGCCCTGGCTGACGAATTACGGTTACAGGAGGGGAATTCTGTGACCTTAATAGAGGGGCGACCTTTGGGGACGCCTTTGTCAGCACCTTCAGTTTACCAAAACCGCTGACCTTGCTGATTCTTAATGAGCGCTGGGTCTCCGCAAGGAATTCCGGTGGACAATGCCGCCATTAGGGCAGCTGAGTGTGGAAAATGCTCACTGGATCTATGGTGTGACATCACAAATAATGGGATTAGAATGTTCCTAACTGAACATTCCAATGCTGATGTCACAATCATTACTGGTAATTGAAAGTTCTAGAACAGTGCACAAAATATTCCAAACCTACTCTTCAAATGGTTTACTGTGTTGGGTTTTTTTTTTTTTTTTTTCCTCCTTTCATTTTCTGTTCACTGAGTAAACGTAATGAGTTCAGTGAGCAGCACACAGTGGTGAAACGATAAGGGAAAGCTACTTTGACCTAACGCTCGTGAGCGAGCCTTGCTTGCCCTTTGTGGGAGCGATGGTGCCGGATGGTTTCCGTAGCGTGGCGTGCTAGCGGGTTACCAGGAGAGCCGGGTACATTAGCGCTGCGTTGGAGCCGTCTGGCTCCGGGGTGAAGCGGTTTCCCGAAAGCACTGGAGAGGATCAGAGGAGTTCTGCCACGGCTCCTTACATGGGTCCGTTTGGGCCAGCCACTCAGGCACCTGTTCCTGCTGCAGGACGGGGATCTGGCTGTCCTCTGCCCCCTGTCCCCCCTCCTGCCCCCTGCCTCCCCTCCTGCTCCTGCTCCTCTCCCTGCTCCCTGTCCCGCTCCCTGCCCCCTGCCCCCCGCCCCCCCTCCTGCCCCCTGCCTCCCCTCCCAGTCCTCTCCCTGCTCCCTGTCCCGCTCCCCGTATGACAGCAACATGGAGTACACTGCAGTCACTGACATGAAATAGTGCCCTCCACAAGGTTTGGGACAAAGACACTTTTTCTCGATTTGGCTCTGCACTCCACAGTTTTTAATTAGCAATCAACCACATGAGGTTAAATTACGGATTCTTATCTAAAGGTATTTTTATACATTTTGGTTTCACCGTGTACAATTGACAGCACTTTTTGTACATAGTCCCCCCTATTCCGGGCCAACAGACGGCACAGTATGGTATCTAGGGCACCGTGTATTATCAAGGTACTGCGGCACTATGGTTTAGGAACATGCGCAAAACATTGCCATCTATATGCAAGATGCATTGCAATATATATTTTTCATAATGCATTGTGAAATGTGGAAAAAAATGTTTTACCTCCGCACATTTCCAATTCATTGCGGTGCATTTAATCTCGGTACGGGCTGGTTTTGTTTTAGTCTCGTTTGCAGGCTGGCAGTGGCAGTAACTCGCGGATGCCCGACCCTGTTCCTGTAGATCTGCGTTCCAGTAGGTTTTCACTGCGACCCTAACTAAAAAGCACACTCACTCAACTGCTAGAGATCTCGCTAAGCTGCTAATCGGTAGAAATCCGATGCGGCAAATTAGGTTAAAATGAAAACGTACAGGACCGTAGATCTCCAGGAACAGAGATGGGTAGCCCTGAGCTAACTGTTCAGTGTGGAACTGGGAGAGGAGGTGATAAATCGAGTCCTTCCTGCGTCTGTAAAAGCCTGGCTTCAGTCCAGTGGCACGTCTCGCTAAAGACTACAGTACCCACAAGGCCCTCCTGCTCAGCCTCGCGTGTCAGGCGGCCACAGGGATCAGCAGGGCGTTTGAATGTGTGAGCCACCGGCTTCCATCAGCACACCGTATTATCTGCACAGTTGAGTTGGCGTATTTGCATAGCAGTCGACCGCAGTGCAAACCTCTGCTTGGACCTTTTCCCACTCCCTTCCTTTTCTCCCCCTCTCTCCCTACTTCTCTAACCCTCTACCTCTTCTTCCCTCTCTAACACTCCCTCTCCCTCCCCTCTCCCCCTCTTTCTCCCCTCTCCCCTCTTTCTCCCCTCTCCCCCTCTTTCTCCCCTCTCCCCCTCTCTCTCACTGTCTCCCCCTCTCTCTCCCTCCCCTCTCCCCCTCTCTCTCACTGTCTCCCCCTCTCTCTCCCTCTTTCTCTTTCTCGTTCTCTTTCTCTCTCTCTCCCCCCTGCCCCTCTCTCACTGTCTCCCTCACCCCGGCCCCTTTCTCTCTCTCTCTCTCTCTCTCCCTCCCTCCCCTGTTCTCTCTCTCTCTCTCTCTCTCTCTCTCTCTCCCCTGTTCTCTCCTCTCTCTCTCTCTCCCCTGTTCTCTCTCTCTCTCTCTCCCCTGTTCTCCCCCTCCCTCCTCCCCTGTTCTCCCCCTCCCTCTCTCCCCTGTTCTCCCCCTCCCTCTCTCCCCTGTTCTCCCCCTCCCTCTCTCTCTCTCCCCTGTTCTCCCCCTCTCTCTCTCTCTCTCTCTCTCTCTCTCTCTCTCTCTCTCTCTCTCTCTCCCCTGTTCTCCCCCTCCCTCTCTCTCTCTCTCTCTCTCTCTCTCTCTCCCCTGTTCTCCCCCTCTCTCTCTCTCCCCTGTTCTTCCCCTCCCTCTCTCTCTCCCCTGTTCTCTCTCCCTCTCCCTCCCTCCCTCTCTCTCTCCCCTGTTCTCCCCCTCCCTCTCTCCCTCTCTCCCCTGTTCTCCCCCTCCCTCTCTCTCTCCCCTGTTCTCCCCCTCTCTCTCTCTCTCCCCTGTTCTCCCCCTCCCCCTCTCTCTCTCTCTCTCTCTCTCTCTCTCTCTCTCTCTCTCTCTCTCTCTCTCTCTCTCTCTCTCTCTCTCCCCTGTTCTTCCCCTCCCTCTCTCTCTCTCCCCTGTTCTCCCCCTCTCCCTCCCTCTCTCTCCCTCTCTCCTCTCTTGGGCTGTGTCCAGCTGCAGTGACGGGGCGGTTGCCAGGCTGCAGTTTGGGCTGCCCCAGTTCATGAACAGCAGTGGCAGTGCATGCAGGGACTGCAGTGTATAAATAGAGCCAAGGGCAGTGCTGCACATTTAACACTGTAAGATAATGGCTCCCGGTCCTCTCGCCCTTATTTGGGCAACGCTTCCTGTCTGCTGCACCAGCAACACTTTCTAACTCGCAGATAAGCTGTCTAACCCACAGAGAGGCTGTATGTCTTTACTCCACCAATTCTTTAGCAAGTGTGAAAGTGGATTGTCTGTGTCTGCTTGTGTGTGCGTGCGTGTCTGTGTATCTGTGCATTTGTGTAAGCATGTATATTTGCGCACAAGTGTGTCTGTGTATCTATGTGCTTGCATATGTGTGTGTTTCTGTGCTAGTGTGTATTTGTGTTTCCGTATGCTTAGGTTTGTGCGTGAATTTGTGTGAGAGAAAACACTGCTTTTACAAAGCCTTGGAGCGTGTTCACAGAGGTTGCGTCCATTTCCCTCTGAGCAGGTCAGACTGTGTTTATAAGGCCTTGGAGCGTATTCACAGAGGTTATGTCCATTTCCCTCTGAGCGGGTCACACTGTTTGGTGGGCAGTGAAAGTTCGGACTGAGAAATCTACCGAGCCCAAGAAAAAGGGTGTCGTTTCTTATGCTTCCATTCATAATTTTTATGATTTTCATTTCCCTATTACATTGTTAGACCTCTGGGGCTGAACTGCAGAATTAATCATGCACGTTTCACATTCTCAGCCTCCATTTCATTTCCCTCCTTTGAAGCGACATAACTGTACAAGAGCCACAGTCCTGTAGACCTGATTCTACTCGTCTGATATTCCTTTTGCCCAAGTCATTGTCACACTGTGAAAGAACTTTGGAATTCAAACCGTGTACGTGTAGACATTTTGAACCTTCGTAAAACTAATAATGGGATGGTTTGTGCCTGTCCGTTCATGTGCTTGTGACTGTGTTTGTGTATTCTCTTTGTGGTTTCCTGTAGATTTAAATGTCGTTGCTTCTGCATCTGGCTTTGTGAAGTCTCTTCCTATGGAAGGTTGGTGGTTCAAGTCCTGCTGTAGCCACATATGATCTGTACAGCAGTTGGGCCCTTGAACAAGGCCCTTAACACCACATTGCTCCAGGTGGGGGGATTGGGCCCTGCTTAGTCAATCAACTGTAAGGCTAAAAGTGTCAGCTAAATAATTTATTAAGTTATTATTATTTTTCAGCAGGCTTAAGGCCGAGCCTTTGTATTTTAGGGAGACCCTAAAATCCCTGCACGTTGCTTTTGGACCTATTTTCACCCTTCAGAAAGGTAAGCCCATTTGTACGTTCTCATCTGTGTGCTCTGCCACGTTCTCTGCGGTCTGCAGAAGCCTCTTTTTTTTTCTAGCATCTAAAGAGTTAAATTGATTGAAATGAGATTTTTGACCCAGGTCTGAAAATATCTCCATCTCCATAACGACGGCATGGAGTGGCCGGAGTCGGGCAGATGGAGAGGATAGGACGGCACACTTGACTTGGCGGTCACGCGACACGTTTCTCTGGAATCGCGGGTGAAGGCGCTTACTTGGAAAGAGGGGTCCGCTTGATGTTTTACTGCTGGGCGTGGAATGGTTTTGGCTTCATGAGAAAAAGACACCGCAGATTGTGATGGATGTGGTATTAAGAGACGCCATGTCGTGACCAGGGTATTCTGTAACTAAGTGCACAAACTGATTTAAAATTCCTCATCTAGCTTGTCATGAGAAAAGGAATGTAATCGCTAATACATCATATTTTGTCTGCTTTATTGTTATTTTGTGTAGTTTAAATGAATGGTTTGCCCACTCGGCTATCGGATGGACATACTGAACTATCTGAATACTGATTACACTGTATCAAGATAGGTAGCCTGGCAATGTTGTCCATCTTGTCTCCTGTGTATAATTTTCTTGGGTTAAGTAGCAGTAGACACAACTATCACTACTGGAATGTTCAATGAGGAGAATCTGTGCCAGCCAAAGCTGTTCTTTGTGGCATAAATTGGTAGCTACTGAAACTTAGGCTACCGCTTGTACCGTGCTGAGGAAACATAACGTAACGTAACCGGGAGAAGAGGCCATTCAGCCCAGCAATGCTCGCCTTTTCCTACCACGAACATGTACCTACTGCTTAGTTTGTCTAAAAGCTGAATGGTATCTAGCACCGTATCAAGCCTGGTCTTGATAGCCCCCAGTGTTTCTGCCTCCACTGCATGTCCCGGCACGCTATTTCACGTAGTGACCACTCGCTATGTGGGGAAAAATCCCAATGTCTGTGGAATTGAACCAATTTCCATTTATGCCCTCTTGTTCTGCTAACCTAGCTCACCCTCAGGAAGCACTGGACTTACTAGCCCGTTAGCACGCTGAGTATCGAACATGGTGTATGTTGTCTGAAGTGACCCCACGCGCTCCTCCCCGACAGCCGGCATGCTAACGGGCTAGTAAGTAGCCCACCGTTTCCTCAGGACTACTTACTAGCCCGTTAGCACCCTGGGTATTGAACGCGGTGTATGTTGTCTGAAGCGAACCCACGCGGTCCTCCCTGACAGCCAGCAAAAGCGGCGTGCTCAGAAGGAAACGCCAAACAGGAAATTTAAGTCTCTTTTTGGGAAGGAATGATTTACGTGCTCTTAAATCAATCGGACACGGGCGCGTAGATGTCCTCCGGCTGCCAAAAAACGTTCCCAGCCAGTCGGGGAGTATTTAGGTTTACGGAACTGCTCTCCGGCCTTTTGTCTCGAGAGGGAAAAAATCAAGCTGTGGCAGACTTTGTGACTCGGACAGAGTCGAAACGAACGGGCTTTACTCGTCATTTAAAAAGCACGGATGGAAAGTAAGATATGAACTGCTTGTACTTCCAGAAGTGTGTTTGGGCGTAGTGTTTAATAAGTGTATGAATCAGCCAAACAAAGGGATTTTGGTGAAGGAGGGGAGCTGCCGGCCTGCGTTGCGTAACCCAGTGAACGGTGACTCCAGCGCCAGAGGGGAGATTGTAACGGCGGGGTAATCTTGTGATGGGATCACGCGAAATAAATCAGGAAGAATTCCACGACAAAAAAAATAAATAAAAAATCTCACTGTTGTAGTGGAGAGCAGCTGCAAAACACCCGATGAATTGCGTGTGGAGCGTCTGGGTTTACGACGGCATTGCAGATCGGACACCTGTGAGATAGCTATGGTTAATGGTAACGGGACTGCATTTATATGCTTTACAATGAATGCCTTTCATTCACCCATACTCGCACGCGCACACTCGATAGGCTGCCATGCGCTGTACCAATCCGCTCTTTGGGAGAAATTTAGGGTTGGGTGTCTTGCTCAGGGACACTTCGACACACCCGGGGTGGGGGAACGGGCCAGCAACCTTCTGACTGCCAGACGACTGCTCTTACCTCCTGAGCGAATGTGGCCCCAGGTCTAGGCCTACAGGTCTGCAGGACAGCCGGTCAGCGGCACAAAACTTTGTCACTGAAGCATAATTTAGCCTTTAGCCTCCCTTTCAAATGAATCCTGGGCGCACCGTGGAATTCTGGGTACTCGCATCTCCTGAGCCTTGTAGGAGAAGTTTAGGGAAGTCTCATCTGTCCCTCTGGCTAAAACCACATCTGGATTTCATGGGAGGAAATGTATTCTCGAACGTCCATTCGGAAAGAAGGACTAAACCGGTTTCACCCCCCAAAGCCATTCGGCTTGGAGCAGCTGGTTATCCTGGAATCATATTTCATTTATTTATTTATATATATGTATGTATATATATATATATTAAAAAAGCTATCGAGAGGATAGCGGCACACAATGGGTTTTTGTTTCGCTGGAAGAGGGGAACACGTTTGATGGGATTGTGAGTGGAAGTGCTCTTATTTATAGAGCCGTGTGTTACAAGCGGGCAGTTTGTGGCCTTAGAGAGTCTGTGACTAAACGGAGTTGCACATAATCAGTGTAGGGGAAGGAGGGGATTGAGCGTTTTATATAACAAATGTGTGTTTGAGAATGGGCTGACCTGATTTTCTTAGTCGGCAAAACACAAAGTAATTGGAAAGGAAGTGGAAAGGAAGATACTTTTTTTTGTTTTCAGTTTTTATTTTTCTCTGCACCTACACTCGTGGTGTAGGCCTACCACTAGATGATGGGTGGCGTCTTGGGTTTTGGCTTTTTAAACCTCCACAGTAGGCCTACGGTACCTGTTCAATTTCTGGGATTTAGCAGTCATCTTCCTTAATAACTTGGTAGGTTGGGCTGCGGTGGAAGAGGTGCTCCAGCTTTGTTTTCACGTTGCAGAAAGGTACATTTTCTGCGTCACTACCACTAAAATTTTAATGTTGACATTTTCAGCCGGAACGAACGTTAAACTGGGCAACATGTGCCTTTAAAATGATTATGATGAAGAGCATGGCGTTCGCCTGTAGGCAGTGGGAATTATATTCACCGTCTGCCAAACACAGAAAGTGGTTGCCATGGAGACTAACACCAGTGCTACTTCAGTGTGGTATTGAGTGGAGCTATGCATTATTTTTTCTCTCTCTTCCCCCCCCCCCCCCCCCTTTCCAATATTTCTCTTGTCTTTGTTGGAAAAAAAGAAACATTTCCAGCAAAATCGCAGCTGGATATTACTGGTGGCGATTTGGAAGGAGGTCGTGCGTGTGTGTGTGCTTTAGGTTTTAATAATGTGTTTTAATTAAAGTGCAAGCGTAAACTCTGCACCCTCTACTCCACCACCTTTCCCCCAGTGACTGATGAATGCTCCAGTTTCTCCCAAACTGGGAGAACCATCACTTTCTCCGAATCAGTTCTCAAAATCATCTTTTGTAATCACAGAGAGAAAATCCCACTCTATTGTGCTTTCAAGCTTCATTTCATTCCTCGGAAACACCACTCCGCGCTAATGAACAATTTGGTTCATTTCCCCTGGATTTATCCTCAGCTAGTCTATCTGAGGGGAACCCAACGGAGATGGATCTGTTACAACTCCTGAACTTATAAACACTTTACAGTCCACTCTTCTGAGTGATGTTCTGCGGAAACACTGCTAACTGCTAATGTACCAGCAGTGGGAGTGAGGAAGTAGATGGATGCTGTTATTGGCTTTGTAGCTCCGTGAAATTAGTATTGTTCGCTGTGCTACTGAGATCGCTGAAAGTAGCATTAGGGACTAGATGATGTGTTGTATTCGGATGCGACGGCTCTCTGGTTACAGTGGCGGGCAAGTGCACAATTGGCCTAAACCTGCAGCCATTGTATAATGATACTTATACAAATGCATAATACATAATTAATTCACGAAGCAGAATTGCTGAGTTGGCTTGATTAACCCTTTCCAAACCGGAACGTGGACTGAAGTAAACACCGCTGTCCTGGGCGTTGCTCTGTGCAGTTATCCCGCTAAATCTGTGACATACCGCCTGACGCGAAGCTAACTAGACCGCTAGCTAGACGTGTAAAGACTGCTGCTATAGCTAGCCTAGCAAATGGTAGCAAAGCTGTCTTCATTCCATCGAGTGCAATGCTGTTTAAAGCACTTGAGTCCACATGTATGTGGGATAATATTTTTTTAATGCAAATGCAAATATAGGGGGTTTAATGGGGGTCAAGAGCGATGATTTTGTCAGATTTTTATCCATACTAACAGCAATTTTAGTGTAATTTAATGAAAGACCTGTATACTGAGGGCTGGTTCGCTCCTCGCTGAGTTCTGTTATCACACTGAGGGCTGGTTGGCTCCTTTTTGAGTTCTCTGTTATCGCACTGAGGGCTGATTGGCTCTCGGTTATCGCACTGAGGGCTGATTGGCTCTCAGTTGTCGCACTGAGGGCTGATTGGCTCTCGGTTATCACACTGAGGGCTGATTGGCTCCCGGTTATCGCACTGAGGGCTGATTGGCTCTCGGTTATCACACTGAGGGCTGGTTGGCTCCTCGTCGAGTTCTCGGCGGCTCCGAAACGCTTCCGTTCGTGCGCGCTCGGCGATAATTGTCCCTCTGAAGGAAGGCGTGCCGCGGAGAGCTCTTTTGTCCTTGGCCTAACCCAGTTTTTCCTGCACCAACGTCACCACGCGGCGGGCGAACGAGAGGAAATGATGCACCTGCGTGTCCGCTCCAGGAGCTACGCTCTCCGTGTGGGAGAGAGGGGCGGGACCCTGCAATGTGTTCATGGATATGGCTGCTTCCACTTTACAATTACAGTGACATTTTGGTCATTTGACCGATGCTTTGAGCCAAAGGAACGTGCAAAAGGCATTTGGTATGGTAAGCAAAACCACAAGAGGCAATGCTGCAGTCAGCTACGTGCCCCCCACCCTGGTTCCTGCCTGAATTCCTAAACGTCCACCACTGCCCGGCCCCAGATTTCACCGTTAACTCCCCTGGTCTGAGAAGGATCTTTTATGAATGAAATGGGTCGTCAGCTAAGGGCCTCCCTGAGAAATTCTGTTCAGGTTTTGGCATTTTTTTTGTCTGCCTTTTGAATTTGGGAGGAGTGAGGGGGTGTGAGTTAGCCCGCCAATTCTATTCGTATCCTAGAAAGTGGACCGGGCAGAAAATGAATTAGGAACCCCCCAGTTAAGACGCCCAGAGTTTAGCTTATTAATTAGATATTATAAATTGAGCTACATGGAGAGAGATTTAGGCAAGAGATTTGAGGTACTCTAGCCTGGCTGAACACAGAAAAGAAAATGGAGTAAAGACAAAAAATTGAAGGTGGTATATATATAAAAAAAGAAAAAAAGCCTGTGGCACTTGGTGAGGGTCCAAAAAATCAATACAGAAAAATGTGGCAAAAAAAAACTACTGAGAAAATCTGTGCAAAGAAACCATTGCGAAATGAAGGCCCTTACAAAAAAATCTATGCACAAAAAAAACACTACAAAAGCCACTGCTAAAAACCACTGCATGCCTCACTGCAGCCAGTGACACTGTGACAGAGAGCCAGCCAGGCCGGTTTCACACTCACGGCCCGGTTCTGTCAGGCCCAACGAGGAGCAGGCCCTGGCACAGCGCTCCACGGCCGGGGAACAGAGGCGTTGTGTAACACTAATGGAGCTCACATGCGCTCACTCTCGCTCACACGCTCTTGCGCTCTCTCTCTCTTTCTCTCTATCTCTCTCTTTCTCTCTCTTTCTCTCTATCTCTCTCTATCTCTCTCTATCTCTCTCTATCTCTCTCTATCTCTCTCTATCTCTCTCTATCTCTCTCTCTCTATCTCTCTCTATCTCACACACACACGCTCTCTTGCTCTCACTCTCACACGCTCTTGCGCTCTCTCTCTCTCTATCTCTCTCTCTATCTCCCTCTCTCTCTCCCTCTCTCTCTCTCTATCTCTCTATCTCTCTCACACACGCTCTCTTGCTCTCACTCTCACACGCTCTTGCGCTCTCTCTCTCTATCTCTATCTCTCTATCTCTCTCGCACACACGCTCTCTTGCTCTCTCTCTCTCTCTCACACACGCTCTCTTGCTCTCTCTCTATCTCTCTCTCACACACACGCTCTCTCACTCACACACACACACACACACACACACACACACACGCTCTCTCTCTCTCTCTCTCTCTCTCTCTCTCTCTCTGCGCACGCGGCCAGCGGAAGTCAGATACGCGGTGCTGCCGCTCGGTCACCACGGCAATGAGGGCCTGCAGTGGAGCCTGATGACTCAGCCTGGGGGGGGGAGGGGTAAAGAGAGGGATGGGAATGAGGGGGGGAGAGACTGTTGAGGAGAGAGTGAGGGAGTGAGAGAAGGAGTGGGAGAGAGATGGGGTGATATACAGGGGGAGTAGGAAGGATGGGGAGGCAGACTGAGACGGATGGAAGGAGAGGGGGATGAGAGAGGGATGAAGAGGAGGGAGGGTGAAGGAGAGACTGAGATGCACGGGGGATGAGAGAGAGGGGGGGATGAGAGAGGGAGAAGGAGAGAGAGGAGGAGTAAGACGAGCAGGGATGAAGCAGCGTTCACGCTGTACGTGGGAGAGATCCCCGTGTCGCTAATGAGCGCTATGGTGGCGGTATCGGAGGCCGTGTCGTCGAACGAGCACCGTTCACACCCTTCCCTCCCGCGCAGGACTCTGGGAGTTTAGCGTGTCGCAGGCTCCGGGCTTCAGCCTCGTCTGCGGACGCCGTGCGGGGCTTCTGTCCTGTTTTTACAGAGGGGGGGATCTGGAGCCAGACGCACCCCTGTACTCTGTCCAGTTTCCCCACTAATCACCCACATTCTGCTAGAGAGCCTCCGGGGGCTCCCGCTAATCACCGATGTTCTGCAAATGGTGCTGCGGCCAGTGTCTGCTGAAATCGATCTCCGGCGATCTCTTAAAAGCGCAAATATGTTTTTCGGACAACGGCGGGCGACGGCAGCGTTACGCCATCCGCGCCGGTTCCCGTTACGGCGGAACCCGCCCGTCCCCGTTAATCAGAGTTGACAGTCGGTTCTTTGTCATCGGGAACGGAGGTCGATTTGAGACGCCCCTGAAGTCTCCAGCAGAGCCGGGCTCCTCGCCGTGCCTTACGGTCGAGCGCAGAGAGAGCGGGAGACTTCGTCCAAGGAGTCTGAGCGCTTCCATGTGTTGGCGGAGACACAGTGTTCTGACCCACATTCTCCCCCCTTCCCGAATTCACCCCGCGCCGCTCGGCTGGGCTCCCTGAGTCTGTGCAGGCGTGTGAGTGTGAGCTTCCGTCACCGGAGAATTACTGCTGCAAACAAACATGAGTATCAGGGTAGCAAGCCTGCTGCTCCCCGATTATGCAGTTGTGAGAGTCTGTGTGTCTCTCTTTTTGTTTGTGTGTCTCTTTGTCTGTCTTTGTGTGTCTGTGTCTGTGTCTGCGTGCGCCCCCGTGTGTGTGTTTGTGTCTTTCTCTATCTGTGTGTCTCTTTGTCTGTCTTTGTGTGTCTCTCTGTGTGTGTCTTTCTGTGTCTGTGTGTGTGTCTGTGTGTGTGTCTGTGTGTGTGTCTGTGTGTGTGTCTCTGTCTGTCTGTGTCTCTGTCCGTCTGTGTCTCTGTCCGTCTGTGTCTCTGTCCGTCTGTGTCTCTGTCTGTCTGTGTCTCTGTCTGCATGTGTCTCTGTCTGCATGTGTCTCTGTCTGCATGTGTCTCTGTCTGCATGTGTCTCTGTCTGCATGTGTCTGTCCATTCTTGTGTCTGTGCGCACACTTGTGTGAGTTGTGTACACACACAAACGGGAACAAGTGCACATACACACACACACACACACACACACACACACACACAAATGACAACTTGGTCGGTGCACATTATCTGTGTGTGGGGCGCACGTTTAAAATGGCACTGAAAACAGACAAAGTCCTCATGTTGACGGTCTGAAACCGATTTCAGGGGCTGGTTTGCTGGGTGCGATTTCAGGGGCTGGTCTGCTGGGTGCGATTTCAGGGGCTGGTCTGCTGGGTGCGATTTCAGGGGCTGGTCTGCTGGGTGCGATTTCAGGAAATTTGTAAAGGTGACTGGAATTTCTCTGGGGCCGTGGTACTGCAAGAAAGATGAAGCGCCGTCAGATCTGGGAACCAGATTTATGGGTTGCACGCCCGCATTCTGAAGTTGAATTATTTAAAGGTATTATTAGTTTTCCGTGTGAAAACACTCGAAAGATTAAACGGCGCACTGCTTCCGATATGCAAATCCCGAACACAAACGCCGTGCAAAAATGTTTAATTGCCGAGTTGCACCCCGGAGAGGCTGAGCTCCGTTTCGAGGACGGGCTACCTGAGTTAACCTCCGCGCGCGGAGGGCCGCGTCCCGCTCCGAAACCCGCGCCG
The DNA here is from genome assembly GCF_963514075.1 of Conger conger. Classification (NCBI taxonomy): domain Eukaryota; kingdom Metazoa; phylum Chordata; class Actinopteri; order Anguilliformes; family Congridae; genus Conger; species Conger conger. The sequence continues at coordinate 12,478,878 of NC_083763.1, read as the reverse complement.
TCCCAAAAGCGATGATGTCACGGGGGCGGGCGAGGACAGGGACGGAGGGGGGGGAAGGATTTCTCCGGAAGCGTCTCTCTAACCGCGGTGCGTAAGCTGAGCTGGGGCTTGTGCTCACGGTGTGACTGTGGGCCGGTCACACTGTACGGGCACACCACAGTGTTTCAGCGATTTATTTAAACGCGGTAGCAATATTTCGGTAAGATTAACGTGACTGCCTGTTTTTCCGTGATCTATATCCGCTGTATTTGCGTTGAGTCCGCATGTCCTTCTATATTGGCGTGTCCAGCCTTTTTTATTTTTATTTTTTATATAAAATCAAAATCAAAGACTTGTTTAAAGACCTTGATAAGGTCATGGGCAAGATTTGGATCCTCCATTTTATACAGTTAGGCTACATCTTCACGCAGGTACCTTTGCTCTAGTGCAGTACGATGGAGGTTGGACTCCTCCGTTTTACACCATTGAGTAATCACACGGGTAAAATGACTGTGCTTTAGCTCACCTTAAAGGACACAGTGAGGTGGGATCTTTACCTGTGTGATGTACAGTAGGGGGGTTTGCTCTTTATACAGTTGGAGTGCTGTGTGACTGTGACCAGACCAGTGCAAACCCAGTGGTCCTCTCGGTTGGCTCGATTGCCAATCAATCAAACTGCCGTGTAATGACTGTGAGCAACAGCCTGGGACGGTGAGCCTCGGCCCCCCACCGCGTAGCTAGCCCGAGCCGTCGTCTGCGGTCTCTCCTCTGACCTCCTGTTTCCGGCGTTTTCCCCCAGGCACGGGCGAGAGTGGCAAGAGCACCTTCATCAAACAGATGCGCATCATCCACGGGGCCGGCTACACGGACGAGGACAAGCGCGGCTTCACCAAGCTGGTGTACCAGAACATCTTCACCTCCATGCAGTCCATGATCCGCGCCACCGAGAACCTCAAGATCGGCTACAAGTACGAGGAGAACAAGGTGAGCCCTCCCTCCCTCCCTCCCGTCCGCTCCGGCCGGAGTGTCTGAGGGGCGCGTGGGGTGTGCGGACCCCTTTGCCTGGGGTGGGGGCTGTTGTGTCTGCAAGACTCAGTTAGCGGATTGGCTGAGCACCACAAGAGCGGTTGACTCAAGCTAGCTGATTGGCTCAACGTTCCAAAAAAACGGTTCACTACTCGGTTAACTGATTGGCTGAACACACCAAAAGTGGTTGACTCAAGTTAGTTTGATTGGCTGAACAAGCAAAAAGCGGTTGTCTCGAGTTTGACAATTGGCTGAACACACCAAAAGCGGTTCACTAGTCAGGTAGCTGGCGAAAAAAAAGTGTTTTCATATTAGGAGGCAGAAGTCTTCAGCTTCCCTTTGTCAGCTTGTCAAGAAATTTAGCTGAACTGTCAAGTCGTGTAAATTGGTTTCATTTACGCAATTAACAGCATTCACAACACCCTAAATACTACCTTGCAGGCCTCCTCACTGAATGAGGGCTCCCAGGCCTGGCTTTCATGAATCGGTTCCACTACGATCTCCGGCTGTCTATGTAAAGCAGTTCTGCATTGGCGTGCTTGCTGCTGAATTAATACACCTCCTGTTGTGGTAGTAGCAAGCGTTTTGACGGGCTAAAGATTGTCGCTGTTCATAATCTCTGAGGTAATGCTACCGCTATGCAAAACGCCTTTGTCATTCGCCACTGAAGCCCCCACCACACGTCAGTGTGGGTGTGAGATGCGTAGTTGAGAATATTCAAATTGGCACGCTGTTAAACAAAACGGAAAGATGTGAAATCCACTTTGCTCGGGCGCTGACTGAGATTACCTTTGCCTGATGGGTTCCTTTCAGAGCGTGTGAGTAGGCTTCATGGGATCAGATTTTTATTTTATTTTTTTTCCAGTGCACAATTTTGGAAATTTTATTTTTGTATTAACTGGAATTTTAAGCGTGTCCGCTCCATTGTGAAATGGTTTGGACACTGAAAGGGCTTTAGAATTAAGAGCACAATTTTTTTTTTTTCACTATTCACTTTAATAAACACCTCAAATAAAGCCCTCAAATATAGGTATATTATTTATATTCTCATAATCTATGTTAAGAAAACAATAATTGCACCGAAGGAACACAATAAAAAATGGGATCTTCAGATTAAAACTGCAATACTGTCTGACCCCTGGCACCGTTTACTTCTAATTCCATCATTGTGTTAAAAAAAGAAGAAGAAGCATTTAACCCTTTAATGTGTGAGGTCTCATGTGATTTAGAATGTTCATAACAGGGGGGGCGGGGGGGGGGGAAACATTCCAATAGCTGTTATTCAGAGGGTTAAATGTCTGAAAGTGGTCACACAACTGAACGGATCTCTCTGCCCCCCCATCCTTTGGTTCAGTCCAACGCCATGCTGGTAAAGGAGGTGGATGTCGAGAAAGTGTCGTCCTTCGACCACCCCTACGTCAACGCAATAAAGACGCTGTGGTCCGACCCTGGCATCCAAGAGGCGTACGACCGGCGGCGAGAATACCAACTGTCGGACTCCACCAAATAGTAAGCAAATCGGGGCGAGGGGAGGGAGTGGGGGGGTCCGTTTGGGGTTTTTGCTGCTCGCCCCTTCCACTTCCTGCACACAGAGGAACATCAAATACTCATCCAGACCTCGAGTCCATCATTCTCCTTCACAAACACTTTTGTTGCAGACATTTCCACTCGTTGCACACATAAACATTTGTATCCCTGCGGACATGTGCCGTCGCTACTGAAAAAAATAAATGGTTAAAAAGCAGCGGCATTGACAGCCATGCAAACGTATCGTAGCGTAGTAGCGTAATAGTTGTGTAACTGGCCTGGTAACTTAAAAGTTGCAGGCTCCATTCCCTGCAGACCTGGGTCGAATAAGCAGTTATTTTGGATTCAAATAGTTTTCTACACTTTATTGAGCTTGTCTGGTGTGTTGGAGCCTATGAAATACTAAAAATACAAAAAATAATAATAATAATAAAATAATAATAATAATAATAAAAAAAAATAAAAAAAGTGCAAACCCTGCCTTCTGGTCCGCTTGGTTGGCTCAATTGCACCAGGCAAGGTGAATCAAGGACAGAAGAGTATTTGAATTTGAATAGGACCCAGAAGCTTGGTGGTTCAAGCCCCGGTGTAGCCACGCTAAGATCCGCACGGCTTTCGGGCCTTTGAGCCAAGGCCCTTAACCCTGCATTGGTCCAGGGGGGAGGATTGTCCCCTGCTTAGTCTAATCAACTGTAGGTTGCTTTGGTTAAAAGCATGAGCTAAATTACAAACTCTTGAGCAAAGCACTTGACCCCAACTGCTTGAGTGTACACGCAGATGTATAAATAGGTTGTGTAGAACCCAGTACAGTCCGTTCTTCCCTGCTGTTGAATCTAGGCGATGGCGACCAGTCAGGAAGGGCGCTTGTGCACACGGTGCCCTGGTTTCCTCGACAACAGCCGCCGGGCCGATGTTAACGAAACTTGCGTGATATTTCAGGAATGTGAATACCGTGAAATTTCGAGGACCACTGTTAGGCTAAAACGTGAGGTCAGAGCAGAACGTGACCTGGATCGTCCGGTAACCTTAAACTCTGCTAATTTACCTCCCAAGTTAGGGCTGCGCTCGTACCTGCTTGACTTAGAACTTCAGCAGGTGCGAAACTTGTGGCTCAATGATCGGTCTGGACTGCGTTTGTTTTTGCACCAGTCGTTGCTCGCGTCATTAGCTTTGTGCTGAAATGCTATTCCTAGTAAATCAGGTCCACGGTCTCTGCTGTAGATCAGGACAGGAGGTACCCTCGGGCTGATTTTACCATTTGTTTTTAAAAACACATTTTATAGAATGCATTGGGGTCCTGCACTATTGTTCTAGAAACGCTTGTACCCTCAGGGCTCGATTGGTGGTTCTTGTCAGGTTTTTTTTTTAGTTGGGTTATTTTGTTCAGCTCTGCTGTGACAGGCTAAAATATGAGCATGCTAGCTTGTGTACCTGTCAGGATGGGCCACCTGGGCTCCGCTCGTCCAGCTGGGACCTTGTGATGTCACGCGTGATGTCACAGAGGCAAAGTGAGCGAGTTTGTTAGGATTCCATTTTAGAAGGGTCGGTTTCCCTTGGCGACTGAGCCGCACAGCGCACGGCCTGTCACTCAGCTGCTGTCCCCTGATGAATGGAGACCAAAGGAGCCAAAATGGCTGCCGGCCTCTGGAACGGTCGTCTGTTTACACAGTTTAAGAGATCAGGCTCTGCATTTGTCAGGAATTTTAAACGGTTATTGTGAAGGCGGATGCGTTCCGTTTCTGCCTCACTGGAGAGTGAGAGAGAGGGAGGCTGTTCCTCTGCCCTGGAATGCCTCAGTCTCCTCCTCCTTCTCCACCTTCAACTGCAGCAGCAGACGTATCAGAGGATACAGTGGAAAACTGTGAAAATGCACATCCTGAAATGAATGTTTTGTGTGATTATATCCCTCTATATCAACAGGAATCCAATAATCTGTCCTGTGCTAATGTCAAATGAATTAATTCTGACTGCGCACGCACGCACGCACGCACACGCAGACTCACTTGCTCACGCACAGACAAAACTTTACCTTTACCTTCCTGTTGACTGGCTGAAGTAGGACCTTGCTCAGTCACATGTGGGGGAAAGTTCAGCGTGGTATTGCTCTGTAACGGTGGAGTCATTAAAGTGATTATCGCAAATGTGCTTTGGCCAATATCCCATTTGTTTATTGGAGTGAACATTCCGTTGGCCACAAGCACACATGCTGTTTGGCTGGCCATTGATTTTTTAGGTCATGTGACTAGAGACACAGGAAGAGTGGTATGAGGCCTGGATAGTATAGCTGTGGGTTCCATTGAAAACGGTTGCGTCATCCGTGACTGAATTGACAGGCTTATTGCAGCCTCACCATGCTGCCGTTTGCACTGGATAATTAGAATTAAAGGCCCCACACGCATCAGTGTTCTCTTCCTGGTTTTGGTGTCTGAAACGCCCACAAAACGTAGTCCCCCCAACCCTGCCCCCAGGGCCCAATTGCCCCTACGCCCCCTGTGGTCAGCTCTCTGTGTAAACCACTTAGCAACGTCATCCAATAATTATGCAAAAACATAATTATGTCATGTCATGTGGGAAATCGCTTCACAAACAGCTTGGAGAAATGGCAATTAGGCCCTAAAATATTCTTACTTCTACCGAAATTGCAATGGTTTTACTTGGATCAGTATGGAACACATGTTGAATGTGGTTCTCTCACACCTGTCTCACACGCACTTCAGGTGAGTTTCCCATCGTGACTGTTCATCGTTTTTGAAATCCTTAAAAGACACTCTCAATGCCGTCTAATTTTAATTTTATTACTCCGTGTGTGTGCTTGATTTCATCATCGTGTGTGTGTGTGTGTGTGTGTTTGATTATCATCATTAATCTGTGTGTGTTTGATGTTATCACCATTACTCCATGTTTGGTTGGACCCAGTGTGTGCTGTCCCCCTTCATTCCACAGTTATCTTAACGATATAGACCGCGTCACTGTACCGGGGTACGTCCCCAGCCAGCAGGACGTGCTTCGGGTTCGAGTGCCCACTACCGGCATCATTGAGTACCCCTTTGATCTGGAGACTATAATCTTCAGGTACTGGTGTCTGTGTGTGTTTGTGTGCGCACGGTCGCTGCTGCCGTCTCCGCCCTGACACCTCGCGGTCGCCCCGAGGGCGCCTCCTCTCTGAGACTAACGCACGCGGCGGGCTGAGGTCAGGGGTCAGGGGTCAGGGGTCAGGGGTCAGGGGTCACTTCTGTGACACACAGGGACTGGAAGAAGGCGTGATATCTTATTTCGATTTACTGTCAGAGTATGAATTCTTGAATAGTATTCTATTTAAGGAAATTAAAGTGTACTCTTACACCGGTTACAATGGTGTGTGAGGGTGTGTTGTTTTTAAATTGTAGCATTCACACCTTATGAACTCAGTGAGAGGGGGGAAAATGCCGTTCTTTTAAAATAACTTTAGTCTTATATAAAAATGTAAAATAAATAAATAAATAAAACAGTCAGGGCAGACCAGGACCGGCAGAAATCAATTGTATGAGAAATGGCTGTTTCCCCTCCGGCTGTTTCTCCGACCGCTGAAAGTTTCAAAAGACGAAGAGACTGTTTGAACCGTCCCTCGTTTGAATTCGGTAACCGTTTTCTTACCGAGAAAGAAGGAATGGGATAGAACGGCCCCTTCTCATTGAAAGGTCCTGCGACGCTTGTCTCAGAGAGAGGTGCTAACTGGGTCCGAATCTCTTCCGTTTTCCTGAGAGATATTGGGAGTGGTTGTTGTGGTGATGGTGGTGGCGGGGAAAAAAAACAACAAAAAAACAACCACCCCCCACATCTCTTAGAAAGCTGAATATGGTACACCCCGGACGTGCTGTCCGTTCCTGGCGTGGACCGAACCACCGGCTGTGGAGGAGGGGTGGTGGGGCTGAGCTGCCTGCTGTCCGTCATGCCTCTGTGTGTGTGTTCTTCCTGTCTCTCTCCCTTTCCCTAGCTATCTAAGCGATCTGGATCGCATTGCGGAGCCCTCCTATCTGCCGACCCAGCAGGACGTTCTCAGGGTCCGCATCCCCACCACGGGGATCATCGAGTACCCCTTCGACTTGCAGAGCATCATTTTCAGGTAGAAGATTCCGGCACAAGGCTTCAGTGCCTGGGTTCCTCCCCTCCCCCCCCCCCCCCCCCCCCCGGTTTTTGTGTAAAAAAAAAAAAAAGAAAAAAAGGAATTACGCTTGTGCGTGCATGTTTTGTGTCCAGTATTTTAATCGTTGATCGTTTTTTGATTTGAGGTTTAATAATTGGGGTGGGGGGTTAGAAATAGAAGTCATCACCTTTTGATCAAAATCCACCAATCAAATGACTGATTAAAAGATTGCCCTTTTCTGCTCCTGACTACCCATTGGGTGACATTCCCTGGTATCGTGTCAATCAAAAAGATCCAAATATCCGAAATACTCTATACAGTCTCCTACCGTCACCACGATCCTGAACCACCCTGCTTCTTCACAAACCGTTAGGTCCTTCAGTCTAAACGGTGGCCTTCAGTTGGGTTTAATGGCCATTGTTTCATTAGAGCGGGTACCGTGGGCTTTAATACAGCGACCTCATTACGAGCGAGTTCCCTCATCCTCCTGAGTATTGATCAAACTGAATCTGGATTAATAAAAACTGGATTCACGCTGCCCGGCGACCTGGTTTATGGACACAAGTTGATTGCATAAGCATTTCTCCCGAGATTCAGAGCGGAGGGGGAGGGGGAGGGGGAGGGGGTGAGGAGTGTACTGCTCGGAAGACGACAAAGGATTTGGCAAAGCATCGGAAGGGCGGGGGGGAAGGGGGGGTTGGAAATGCTGGGTACCTAGCAAAAGAGTACCTAGAAAAGTGGGGGCGGGGGGCATTTTGGGGGAGCTACATGGCGGTTGCCCTGGCGACTAAGCCGGTCCTCACAGGATGGCTCGAGGACGGAGTTGGATGAGATTCCGAAGGACGCTCTCCGCCAAGGTGTGAGGGGAGCAGCTGAAGGGGATGGAAAACGCGGGAACGTGCAGGTGAGGCGGGAATGCTGAGATCTGCTCCCGAAGAACTCCCCAAGAGCCTAGAAGCCGGAAAAGCCAGCCCATCTGCCTCTCAGTATGGCTGGGCTTTACACTCCGGGTCTTCCACAGAAACGACCTCATTCAGACGGCCTTGGTATGTTCTTCTGCCCTGCATGCACATCGGAAGCCTGTACCAGGTGAAAAGCCACACGTCGCTACAAGGACGACCTTCGGCGTCGACACCACTCGATCCCGCTCCGGCTCGCAACCTGACTCGACTTTCGCACGGAGACAGGAACGAACGTGGTGCGCCGCTTCCGTGAGCGGAGTCGGGATTGAGGAACGTGATTTTTCCCTCCTTTTTCCCCCGCCACCCACCCACCCACCCTCCCTTCTTCCTCCCCCTCCCGGGCTCGTCCTACATGGCGGCGCGGGCGTCTGTAAGTAGGCCACTCAGCCCGGCGACGGTAAAGGAGGTCGGCTGATGTGAAGGAGCTTTATTTTAGGCAGTCTCTCCTAGAGGGGCCCATTTATCAAAGCCGGGGGATGGGGGGCGGCGGGAATCGAGGGAGCGGCTACCGCGAATATAACCTGCCTGAAACGCCTGGTGTTCAGGACACCTGTCCCGTCCTGTGCTCCTGTGATTAGATTCATTACTGGGGGGAGGGGGACGGACGAACCCCCCGGGCCCCTGTGACCCCCATCTTAACTCTCTAGCGCTTGGTCTCGTGATCTCGAGCCTCGCCCAGATCCTACGACGTAACTAAGATGCGGTCTGGGGCAGAATTTTGACAGACTCTGAGCTTGTGCCTCGTAATGTTTTTTTTTTTTTTGTTGTGGAGGCAAGGCTACAAGTCTGTCAGGGCTCCACTGAGTGCTCCAAGTCTTTCTGCCTCTTTGTCCAAGATGGTGGTTCATGAATGTCCGTGACATTTCAGCTGTTCAAATGCGTTGGGTCTGCTTTGTGTTTAGTGAGGTGCCCTGCATTTAGCCATCTTGCTGTTGGCCAGAGCTGCCGCCGGCAGTACCGTGGAGCGGTGCTTCTGCTGCAAGGGGAGAGTTTCGGTTGCAAGTAGCAGTAGCTCTGCGAGTCGCGAACTTCCCCGGCTCACTTTCAGAACTTGCCTTTCTTACTGACTTGCCTGAAACAAAAACGTGTCAGTGCAGGGGGCAGGATGTTTGCCTTGAGTTCGGTTTGTGTACTTTCGTGTCATGAAAGAAGGAAGTAAAGCGAGGCGTGTGTTTACAGCCCAGGAAGCCATCGGGTCACGGAGGACGAAGCCTCTTCCCAATAAATCCCTGACCAGGAAGTGATGTCAAGAAGAGGCCCTCTTCGCCGCCAACATTGAACAAGTCTGCTTGGGGGCTTTTGGAAGCCAGTGATTGGCTGCATCCTCAAACGGCTATACTGCCGGCCTCTTTACAAAAGGGTCAAATTAATTGGAGATCTCCGTCAGTGAACACAACACCGTCTGTGTGAGCTGAGTGGTCATCGACTCTAGGTGCACAGCTGCCATTTTAATAGCCTTCAATTGATCCCCGTGTGCACTGCGATGGCTCCCGTTGTTGGAAAAACCTCACTTCCTGCCGAAGATGACTGACGAGTCCTATTCCGCGGTTCGTACTGTACTGCTTCCTGTTCATTTTCTGCACTTTCTGAAAGGAGAGCCCTAGTGGTCGTTGCCGAAAAGCTCTCGTTCCTTTCGGCAAGAACATCAGAGCCTCCTGCCCCGGTGCGTTTACGCTCGTAGACGCCAAGAAGCCACCTCGGCGTTGTAAATGAGAATTTTCGATGTTAGTTTCTCCCATAGGGGTTTGGATCATCGTGGCTGGGTTCTTTCAGCGGAGATGTACATGTCGGAGCAGAACACTGCACGTATTCTTTCTTCTTCTTGTGGTATTTCTGCTCCTATAATTAAATTGAGCCGATGGCTCGGACTCCCGGGAGACCGGGGAAATCGAGTCCTCCTGTCTCCAGCTGTCATCCGCTCCCATCTGCGGCGCCGGCCTTTAGATTGTTCTGTGCTGGACATATAGGCCACCGTATATCTCAAGATATTCTTGGTTCTGGCGCTGACTGAACTTTTTTTCTCTCTCTCTCTCTCTCTCTTCTCCCCCACTTAATTTTTTCCTGCATAAATTTGTAAAATGGCTGCCGTTTAGACCTCTCCCGCGAGGTTCTCGAAGTGTCATTGGACGTCTTTGACGATTCGGGGGGGGGAGGTGGTCGCTGGGTTGAAGGGGACGCCCGGTCCTCTGTCTCAGGTGCCATCTGAGGCCGCTCTCTATCCCCGTGAGACGCCGTCCGCTCCGACCGCCACCGGGGACGACCGCGAATCTGTGTCAGCGTCGCCGAACACTCGCATGGTCTGCCGAGTTTTGCTTGTAGCTTGGCGAAACGCTGAGGCGTCGGAACGTGGATCGCCGCCGCCTCCTGTTTCCCGTGAACCCCGCCCTTGTGCCGCGTGGAAATGCTGCGCTTGGCTGGAGCGTTTTTTTCAGTCGCAGGCGACCGTTACTTGGCTGCCCTTGGATGTCCACTGAGCCCTGTCCCAGTTCCTCCTCAGCACATTATGCAGGGCTCTTAATTTCCCAGCATCCTCTGCTTGAAGGACCCTGCCAGCTCCTCCGCAGGACCACAAGAGGTGCCCTCAGCACTGCCCGTCCCTTCCTCTATTCTGCTGTTCCCTCCCTTCCTCCTCCTCCTCCTCCTCTGCCCTCTGTCTTCTCCTCCCTCTGCTTCTCTTCTCCTCCCTCCCTCCCTCTCTCTCCTCCTCTTCTCCTCCCTCTCTCCTCCTCTGACCTCCTCCTCCTCGGTCGCATCTACACATCTCCGCCACACTGCTTACCGGGTCGCTGGGTGCCGGGTGCCGGGTGTCACAGATGGGGAGGTGACGGGGTCACTGAGCACGTTTTTGTGACTATTCTTATTTATTTTGTCTGTGTATGTCTTCGTTTACCCACTGCATCGCCCTCTGACATCAGAAGAGCTGTGGAGTCCAGTTCACTGCCACAGGGGGGTGCTGTAGAGCCGGGCTGCCCAACCCCTGTCCCGGTTACCGTCCTGTAGGCGTTCTTTCAGCCCGAATTTGGCACGTCTGATTCTGCTAATTAGCTGCTCAACGAGATCTGTAGCTGTCGAGGTGTGCTTTGTTAGGGTTTGAGTGAACCTACAGGAACAGGGTTGGGCAACTCTGCAGTGGAGGGCTAACTGATGTTTGGGCATGATTTCAGTGATGAATGCATTCATGCACAAGAAGTAACCAGGTAGTGAGTTTCATAGGTCAAGCCTTTATTTTAAGACTGACTCCACAGTGGCATGCATTCATGTATGCATGTGCATTCACGCCTTTATCAAGAGGTAAAGTTTTACATCACACTGCCTTTTTAGTCAATCTAAATTTAAGTGTTAAATTAAGTTCTTGAGTATTAAGAACGCTCTAAATCTGCTCATTTGGACCCCCGAAGCATGTGCATCGGTAGCCAGTGGTAAAAGGGAGATACTTCTGTGCTCTGATGTATTCATAATTCTGACCAGTAGGACAAAATCATATTCCTTGTAAGAAATAAATACAAAAATATATAAAAGCATGGTAGATCACAATAAATTGCTTCTAATGTGAACAATCTGGCCTTTTGTGAAATCTGGCAAAATCAAATCAATGTGTTTTATACACGAGATATTCTGTGGAATAAGATTGTCATTCTGGTTTCTGTTTTAAGGTTTGGTTAAGTGGTCTTTCTCCTTGCTATTACAAGGGATTGATATTGTTATTAATGCTATGAATGGTGAACTATGAGAATGAAAATAATTTTGAATCCAGGGAGCAATTTTGAATCCTTGGTTCACAGGTGTTATATTTAGAATTTCTGCATTATTCCTGCCCGGTTACTTACCGTACTGCAGTATTGGCGTGTATAACGTTCGTAATTCCACTATAGCAGTCGGGTAAGTATGTCCAATTATGGCCAGATTATGACTTTGACGCCGTTCCCTACCTGTGCTCTCCCTAGTCCCTAGAGGGGGTTGCAGCAATGAGTGCTCATCCTCTATACAATTGGGCTCTGCAAATTGGGGAGAGATGGGGGGGTGAATATGAATCATAAAAGGGGGGGGGGGGGGTGGTAAAAGCCGGGAAGTGTATTCGATGAGCATTCTCACAGCGTGCCTAAAGGGGAACGGTACAAAGCAACACTGGCGCTCGCTGTAGGACGTACGTACAGTCAGGGATCCACTGATGTTTTCTGTACTCTCGTTTTGGGCGATGTCGGTTCTGAAGTCGGCCGAGCGTTGCGGGTTTCTCGCGCGCCGGTATTGATTCCCTTCCCCGGCCGCGGCCCGGTTTCCGGAGACGGGGAACCGTCCCGCCCACCTGCGCTGTGTAACAGGGTACGGTGTCATAATCCTGCCGTAGTCCGCTCGCCTCAACTCGCTGTTTATCGCCCTTAATTGGTGATTAGCGGGAGATTTCGGCCGTCGAAAGCGGCTCAAAATGTCACATCGAGCTTTAGGAGAACAGCAAATGTGACAAAAAAAAAAAAAAAGCCTTATTTCCTTATTTTTGACTAGGGCTTAGTAAGGGCAAACCGAAAGGAAGTTATGACTTTAACTACAGCTCTTCCCTACTTGAAGTCTGGAGTATGAATCCACTTCCCACCAGCCCCTGGTATCGTTTTGCCAATTTCAGCATTGGGTTTCGAGAGGGGCAATCAGACTAGCAATGGATACCTGACTGTATGTCCTGTTACTCTGTTAACCCTTTGTCAAGGTTCCAGGCACCACAAAGGGTTACAGTTTGTGGTACAGGCAGGATTGGCTTGTTTTAGTTCTCCTCTGAAGTTACTTATGCACAGGTACTGCAATGTTTATATTCCTTTCTCATCTGTGAACTCCTGCCCTCCTCTTTTTCTTCCTTTCTTTCCCTCTTTCCCTCTCCTTGTCTTCTGCCATCAGGATGGTGGACGTAGGGGGTCAGAGGTCAGAGCGCAGGAAGTGGATCCACTGCTTTGAGAACGTCACCTCCATCATGTTCCTGGTGGCCCTGAGCGAGTATGACCAGGTCCTGGTGGAGTCCGACAATGAGGTACGTCCCCCCGAAACTGCATGGTGACGCATGGTGCCCCAAAACTGCCCCGAAGGCCCTCCACGCTAAAGGGTGCCCCGAAACGGCCCTGAAGGCCCTCCACTCTAAAGGGTGCACAGGGCTCTGAGCAGAACCACGCCTGTATACGGCTGTTGGTCTTCTTCAGTTATATTAGACGTTTTCTCTTTCAGTACCATTATATTGTGCGTCTCTGTCTCTCTCTCTGTGTCTCTCTCTCTCTGTGTCTCTCTCTGTATGTCTCTCTCTCTCTGTGTCTCTCTCTGTATGTCTCTCTCTCTCTGTGTCTCTCTCTGTATGTCTCTCTCTCTCTCTGTGTCTCTCTCTGTCTCTCTGTGTGTGTCTTTGTGTGTCTTTGTGTTTGCTGTCTCTGAGGGGCCGGGTTGGTTATCGTTTTGTGTGCGTGCGTGTCTGCGTGCATACGCGTGTGCTGTCGCTGAGAGCCTGGCTGGTGATTGTTTCCCAGCGCGTGGGTCTGGATGCGAGATCAAACGGCTGTATTCCTGTAGAACGGGGCTGTTTGTCACTCTTCCCTGTTTGAGCCCTTTCATGTGCTCCTGTAGCTGGGTGTGGGGGAAGCACAGCACTGTCAGATATCCTTACCGTTATGAGATGTGTACCTAAGGCCTCGTTCGCACTACGAGAAAACCGTTTCTGCTCCTTAAAACAGTGAAAATGCACACTAGGGGTTTTGGTTTAAAATCCCTCTTAGGTAGGATTGAAAACATTCTTTAAATCCTTAATTGGTTTTAGCAGTCAATGTGTCCCAGGGCTGGTTTTCGAAACCTACACGTAGAATACTTTTCCTTACGTCATGTTACCTGCCGTTCCAGGGACTTTTAAACATCACATTTTTATTTAATTTACTATATAACATTAATATTTAATTATGATTAAATACAGTAAATCTTCAAATTATGTCCGGGGTTCTATTTGAAGCCGGGCCTCGGATAATAGCCGGGGGCGTGGTCGATTCGGACAAATAAAGGCCGGCCCCCAAATACAAGCCGGGGTAATATTGCCTACCAGTAGGGCTATCAGTCCATGAGCACTAGAAGACATTGTTTCGATTTAACTCAATGAAATAAGAGCTCTTCTTAATATTTTATATTGTTGATTGGTTCAGTCGCTTGCCACCCCCCTTCTAAGTAGCTTGCCAAAGGCTGAAGCAGTATACATTTAAACACAATTGTTGCCGCAAGGCATTCCAGCTAACGAATTTAATAAAAAGTAAATCAGGCAAAATTAAAAATTAACTCAATTTAGGCTACTTGGCTACGCAATAAGGTTTCCATGTATTTACAGCACAGCGCACGTTCAATGAATGAATGAAAGCGGCTGCCTTTGGCTCGCAATAAACAGACGGGTGGAAATCCCGACACTTTTTCAACTACATAAAACTTAACAGTGAACCATCAAATACCCCCTAGATTTCACTGCCCATCAGTCCCAACATTTAGCAATAGAATCAAACAGTCCAAAAGTAAATTAAATCCCAAACCAAAGCGAAAATCTTTTGATAGCCTACCGGTATGCTGCTCCAAACGAAACGCCTGTCTCACAATAAAACGCACTTTAGGAAAAAAAGATCCTTAACTTGCTGTTATCTACGCTAATTTGTTATTGTTCATGAAGGCGTGTCTGGCAAGTTGTTGTTTTATGAAGACGCATCTGTTTTGGCTTTCATTAATGGTTTAGCTACTCAAGTTGCGTTTCTGAACGGTTACAGGAAGTGTTGAACAGTGTTGGCCCACTTTAAGTGTAACCTTTTACTTTATTTCTAAGAATAAAATTCTACAACAGAAGCCTAATAAGAAATAAAGTCCTGCCTTGAATACAAGCCTGCCCCAAATAAAGTCCTGTGCTTTGTGCAGCCTAAGTAAATAAAAGACCCCGGACACAATTTGAGGATTTACGGTAGTAGCTATATTATGGCTTAATTCTTTCATCTGTAAACTTCATTATGATTACCATGGATGCAAATCTGCTGTCAAGGGAAACGTGTGGTGTGGACCACATTCTAGGTTTCGAAAAACACACAACGTATGTGGTGTGTGTACGGACCTCAACGTGTACAGGCAGGTCAAGGAAATGAAAACCTCATCGTTTTCGAAACGTTTAGAAACTGAAACTGCTTGTGTGCAAGGCCTAAGGCGAATAAAGGCGGGTCGCAGTCTAAAGCACTGGGGTTATTTACAGTCACAGTTCAGACTTCTCCAGTGGTGTGATGCCGCTGTGGGGGGCTGCAGTGTTGGTCGGTTCTGATGCCGTCCTTTCAAACAGCGAAACAAAATCTTTGGCCTCGGAAGCTAGGTGTGCTGACTCTTAAATCCCCTGTTCGTCAAGTCACTGTCCTCAACGGGAAGACTGCAGGTTTTCCACCCTCCTTTTACCTTGGGTCTGGTCAATCAGTAGCATCAATTGTTCAGTTAATTACCAGGAAGGAAAGGGAACCAGTGCCGGATTTGGATTCCTGGGCCAGATTTTGGGGTCCCTGTTTTAATAAGTCATTGCATTGGACCTGTGCTTGCTGTTTGGGTGTTCTGGCCTGGTGTTCTCCACTTTTCTTTTTGCCCTTCTGTTCCTCTGACAGCGTCTTTGTGACTGTGATCTTTACATTAAAGAAATGAAATTGAAAAACTGGTTGAATTGAATTCATTTGAAACACTACAAAGACCCGCGGACTTTCTCCCTGGTCCTCCCAGAATGGAGGCATGTGTCAGTTATAGAGCTCCTTTTCCTCTGTGGTTTTCTCCCCAGAACCGGATGGAGGAGAGCAAAGCCCTGTTCCGGACGATAATCACATATCCGTGGTTCCAAAACTCCTCGGTCATCCTGTTCCTCAACAAGAAGGACCTGCTGGAGGAGAAGATCATGTACTCCCACCTGGTGGACTACTTCCCCGAGTTTGACGGTGAGTTCCCCTTCTGCCTGAATCAGCTGTCTGCTCAGCCGTCTCAACCTTTCTAACACTGCCACATTGTGTCAGTACACCCACCCGTGTCCTCAACGCCAGTACTATCAAACTGCTACACACATCCTGATTCTATGGGCAGCCCATAGCCTAGTCAAGGTGCTTGACTGTAGCCTGCAAAGTTGGTGGTTAAAGCTTTGTCTTAAGTTGCTTTGGATAAACGCATTGGCTAAATGACTGTATAGTATATACTAAGGTGCTAGGCTAGGGGTGGGCTATTCCAGTCCTGGAGGGCCAGTGTGTATGGCGGTTTTTGTTTCCACCAGTTACCCTGCCTAAATGAGCCGATTGGCTGTATAAAGTAACGCTGGTTCACTCATAGATTAGATCACAGCAAAACATTTAGTATCGGTCCACAAGACCAATCTCCTGCTGTCATTCATGCACTTTATTAAGAAATGTAGCCAAAATGTCAGATGGTGTAATTAAGGGCAGAAGTTGGCATTAAAACCAGAAACGGATCCGGCCCTCCTTGCCCACCTCTGCTAAGCTGACGAGTAAAAGAAATAAGGGAATCCTTCACCGCAATTATTCTCCAGGTTTTCTAAGCGTCATGTGAACTTCATGCTCTGCTGTGGCGTTCACGCCTGCTGTCACTCAAACGATTGGGGAATTTCAGGATTGTGGAATGTGACGGTTGACACGGAGCGCACACGCCCCAGATCCCATCGTGGGCTGAGCGATGTTGCTCAACCGTGGCCATCGCTGCGTAAAACGTCCAAGTGCCATTCCTTCCGGGCTTCTTAACACGTCTTCCAGCTCATGAACGCGTCTGACCAGTTTAACTTCTCCGGGCAACTTCTGGGAACACTAAAAAAATTATTAATAGTGAAGTGCTTTATAATTATGTTGGAATTTTTTTAATGTATGTTTCTATGAGTAGTCCCATGTTTTAGTAGTGCTACAAAATGAATCTTGGTTTTGTGGTAGGCTGTGTTTTGTGAGTACATGATGCCACCTTGTGGTTAATGGGTGAATTACAACTCATAATGCATTACAACATGAAAGAATGCCACGCCCCCCTGACGGTTATTGATTGAGAGTTGCATTATCCTTGTGAAGTCTGAATAGGGGCTCAAAACCGTAGTATAGCAGTCACTTTGCTTGAAAACATCTAAAGTCCAGAGTGCCATATGGATGATAGACAGCTCCTGATACATTTAGGATTTAATTGATACTCTGGGTATGACTGGGTTTGTGACTTTGTATTGCTTGCGTTTGTGATGAAGTTTGTGACCGTTTGACTTGCCTGGATTCATGATGAAGTTCATATTGCCTGGGTTTTTTGATGTTGTGACTTTGCGCCACCTGGGTTTGTGATGACGTTTGTCACTGTTTGTATTGCCTGGGTTTCTGATTACGTTTATATTGCCACATACCTGGGTATGTGATGATGTTTCTGTCTGTGTTGCCTGGATTTGTGATGAAGTTTGTCACTGTTTGTATTGCCCGGGTTTGTGATGAAGCTTGTATTGTCTGGGTTTGTGACGAAGCCTGTATTGCCCGGGTTTGTGACGAAGCCTGTATTGCCCGGGTTTGTGATGAAGTCTGTATTGCCCGGGTTTGTGACGAAGCCTGTATTGCCCGGGTTTGTGACGAAGCCTGTATTGCCCGGGTTTGTGATGAAGCCTGCGTTTGTGTTGTGGCCCCTCAGGCCCCCAGAGGGACGCCCAGGCGGCGCGCGAGTTCATCCTGAAGATGTTCGTGGACCTGAACCCCGACAGCGACAAGATCATCTACTCCCACTTCACCTGCGCCACGGACACCGAGAACATCCGCTTCGTCTTCGCCGCCGTGAAGGACACCATCCTGCAGCTCAACCTGAAGGAGTACAACCTGGTGTGAGGGAGACACCGCAGCCCCTGCACAGCACGCCCACACACACACAGCACGCAGACACACACACACACTCACACACACACACACCCGCCAGGCTAGGCCCACCCTCTACCCCAACGTCCTCTTCCTGATTTTCAGGCCAGCTGAAGGCCCGGAGCTCGGTTGCCAAGCAACGCTACCGGGCTCCGCCCACCTCTCGCTCCCCGCCAATCGGGAAAACCGCCGTCGCACCCGGCGCCACAGCTTCAGCCAGTTAGGGGCCCCTCTGCTCCCGTGACCTCATATTTCGGTTCTGCTTCGATGCCAAGTCGAATGGTGGTGAAATTTGCACCCTCCCTTTTTGAGAAGGACGGGGGGGGAGGGGTTTCCAGGTTGGGGAGCATTGTGGGTAGATTTGCGACCGTGATTGGGGCGGGGGTAGAGGTGCATTTTAAAAGGCATAGAACAGCTGGCTTGAAAACTGGAAGATGCCCCCCTCCCCTCCTTTCCTGAGGGTGGGGGTATGGGTGTTGGCTGAGGGAGGGAGGGAGAAAGGGAGGGAGGGGGGGTCCCCATCTTCAAGAGGATTGTGGGTAACCTGGTGCGCACAGTCGTGTATGAAAATCATTTTAAACGCGTGGAGGCAATGATGAAGAATTGTGTGGAAGGGGAACATCTCCAGACCACGAGATGCGTTTCCTCCACACGTCTGCTGGGGCTAGACTTTACCTTGCATTGTTGAATGTAACTTTCAAGTGTAAGCGTAGAAAATAACACACTCTGACCAAGAGAGCGAGAGAGAGGGGGGAGGGAAACGCCCGATTATTCAAATCCTACGTGTATAACGCGGAGAATTCTTTAAACATTTATAATAATTTTTACTATTGCTACTAGTACTACTACTACTACTACCAGATAAAACATTAAAGGAAATTAAAATAACAGATGACAAGATGGCAAAAAAAAATACAAAAAACAAACAAAAAAACCTTAAGTAAAAAATTTAAAAAAAGACGTAAAACTTTAAAATAACCGTGAAGGGTGAGTAATAGATTATATGACGGCAAAGCTTTTTGCAAATTTCTTTATTTGAAAATCTGACTTTGATGGCCCCTTCTGAACTATATAATGAACCTTGAATTTTACCACATATGCTAACAGCAGACATGTTTGTATGAAATTCAGTTTTCTTTGTGTTCTTACCACAGTATTGTTTGATGCGAAATCGATGAGTTGTGTGCAACAGTTATTTTTATTGCATTGCCACTTCACATTTGGCATTATTTATAGCCTGCCCTTACTGTATTATACATTTTGCCAAATTTATAGAATTTCCTGTACTATACTTTGCTGCTGATTCACCAAATTCTGAAATGTATTTAAACACAGACTGAAAATCGTCAGTAGCACCTTTGACTATTGCGGTCTTGCCACTACGAAGTGAAAAATCGCCACTCTGATTCGTGGGATAGGGGTGGTCTTCTAAATCTGAGAGAACTGTATACGTGTATGTGTGTGGACACAGCATATACGCGTGTCTGAGAACACGCTGTACACGTGTACATGTGTATGGACACACTACATGTGTATGTGTGTGGACACTACATGAATCTGTGGTACACTAACTATGGTTAAGAGAAATGTTCCTGTTCTTTATCTTACCATGTACTGTTTGGTCATTTCATGCCATGTCTGCCAGAAAAGCAGATCACTGATGCTCATCCATCTCAAGTCTTTGCGCTCAAATTTGATGGTGTTTTGAGGATGCCTTTCGAGGACCCACGAGGGTGGAGTTAGTATTTTCTTTCTCTCCTCCTGTTCCCCAGTTTATTTGTGTCCAGTGAAAACTAAAGCGAAAACTATATCCGTACTTTTTACTTCAATGTATTGGCATTGTTGACTGGTATCAGCTTGACTGTTCCAGATGATGTCCATTCCCCCTTCAGCTGCATTTACTTGTTAATTTGCAAATGCATGCTTGCTCTGAGACGAAACTTCAATCAAATTACCTGGCACCCTGGACACATCAAATTATGAACTTGGGCCAAAATGGGTTTAAGTGAGTTAATGGAAGACCATATTTTTGTTTGACAGCCATACATTTTTTCCCCCCCAATCCTATTGAGGACTGCTCTGCTGAAACAAGCCTAGGGTAACTTTCAAGATAATACATTTTTTCATTAACTATTGTCCCATTATTCCTTTTTTTTTTTTCTTTTTCTTTTTTTTTACTGTGCCATCCTCCTGATTTTTCTAGCCGTATCCGAGAAAGGCAAACGTCAAACTACGGCACGCGTGACACGAAATGACCTTATTTGATGTTGCTCATATGAATTAAAATGGTTTGATACTGTGATTGTTTTGCTTTTTTAATTATTGAAGTTAATTACGAGTAGCTGTACTCACTATGTGGTTGACCAGGGGAATGGCAATGAGCAGTAGTGTGATGTCACTGAATCGGAAAGAGTTCTATTGTAAACACCAGGTGATGATTTTTTTTTGGGAAGTCCTCCACATAAAACTACAGCGCTACGGTGTAAAGAGTGCTTTTTTTGTTTCGTGTTCCCATTTGGGGCTATGTAATGAGAAAAGTGATTTATAAAGGAGAAGTAAATAGTTTTATTTATCTAATTTATGGACCAGATTGGTAGGTGTTGATGACTCTCTCTCTGCTTTCTTATTGAAGTGTTCCCGTTTCACTACGAAAGTGGGGAAAACTCTCAACTGCTGTAAAAACACATTTTATCGGCGAGCTATCAGCTTTTTAGACTTTTCCACACTTGGCTGTCGACATTTCTTTGGGTTGTTTATTTACATGTGGCAGTCCTATTTCTAAGAAGTCTGCTTAGTGCGAGGATGGAAAATTAATTTTCATAATCAGGCAGTGCTTTATGCAAATGTAGGAATTTGAAAAGAAAAAATACCAGTGGCCGAAGCCGTCTGGTCTTTGCTTGCGTTTATTTTGTAATTGAAAGATTTTTTTTTTTTTTTTGGGTTTGGTTTTAATCCCATAGCTACTTTTTTGGCGTAATGGTTCCAGAGATTCTGTAGGTAGTGAAGTCTATAGTCGGCTCTTTATCTGTCTTTGTCATGTAAATCAGGTGACTTTTCATACATTTTCATTACAAGGGCTACTAACCTGCATAAAAATGGAAAAAGACGGTGAATGAAAGGACTCTGGGTGCCGAGTGAGCCAATGGGTGTTTGAATGGGGCGGGATTGTTGAGCCACGCCCAGCATGTAAGGAGTCCACAGACTGGCCTTGTAATTTTAAAGATGAATCTGTCATCTTTTAATTTTATTATAATTAAAGAAACAGTGCCCAGGCTGGGTTGGTGGTTGACAGTGCAGAATGAGAGAGAGGGGGGGGGGGGGGCGAGGGGGTTCGATTATGTTGCGGAGTTGTACCATCGCCGCAAAAACCATCGCAGATTCTCGGTCAGATACTTTACGAAACCTCACAAAACATGCTTCCTTCTGCTACACTTGATTGTATCACCTGAATCTTGCTGATTTTAAACAAATATTTAGTGTGGAGCTGAATCGTAGCGGAAGACATCTGTGTGCTTGGCTGTGTCGTATTGGCCTCTCGGACACGGTGGTAATACTGAATGTGCAGTTACAGCTCCCTCTCCCTGCTGAACACGGAACACAAAATAATCGAGAGACAATGTTTGGCTTATATTTACTATGTTCAGACTCAACTTGGGGAACTTGCCAGGACTTGAAAATAAGATTTGAGGGGCATATGAGAATAATCAATAATATAATGGACTTAACATAAATTGTCAGTTGCGATATTACCGGCACATTGTGACTATTGTCTTGAGGGCAGGTTGAGTTGAGTTCCTTTAATCCGTAGGTCGTATTAATTAATCAGCCGGTTCGTACAGGAAGTCTCTGCCTTGCCACACCAGCTTTGGTGTTTCCCCGTGACGTTTAATGGAGCGGGATGTCCTGCCCGCGGTTTTAACCACGGTCCCTCCTCGGTTTGAACTCTCCGGTCAGCTCAGTTGGGGTAGAGTGGTGTGAATTGTGGTGCTTTCGCCTGAAATATTGACCCTTCTCCATTTTCACATCGCCCCACTTCCTGCACAGAAGGGATGAGGCTCTAGACTGGTATTGTGCTTCATAGTTTCTCACTATGGTGCCCCTCTTGAGGGCATTTATTGGAGGAAAAGTCCCGTTTTTATTTCACTGTCACCAGAGATAGTGCCCACAGATGCTCTCTTAGTCACTACAATACAGGTATCCAATTCAGTTTACTATTCTGTATTTTATTGGTGCTGTCATCTGTCTTTAAAATCTGTAGTTCGGTGCATAATTTCCCAGGAGTTTCGAGGCTTAATTCAAGTGTTTTTGACCTGTGGCCCAGTCAGTGATTTCCGAGAGCCAGTACTTCTCTCCTGACACAAGTTTGAATACCAAGCTTTAATGTGTAAACAGGACATACAGTAACTGCACTCCCACGTGTACCTATTAATTCAGAACCGTTTATGATTGACTGCTATAACCATACGTAGCCGTGTTGTACACTTCAAATCATTAGCACTACAAGTATACACGAGCTAATCCGCCGACTGCAGGATACAGAGTATTTCAGCCGAAGCAGAAATGTGTGCATCGAATCACAAAAGAAAATGAATGTAAATATCGGTTTGCCAGTCTTGAACGGTCAAGTTGCACAGTAGTTATTTGCGAGGGTAGCCTGTACAGTGAGGTGATGCTGCTTGCTACGTAGCGCCACATTTGTCGCTCTTAATTTTACGTTTACCTTGACGAGCACACTCCGCCCACCGGTTAATCTGAGGTTCGGTCACACAGGAGTTGAGGGTCAATCACACGCGTCAGAGATATGTAAGACTCCCCTTCATCGCGTCCTGTATGGGGCGTTGTTGCGGCAGCGCTTCTTTAGCCTGGACTTGTTCTCCGCTTTTTAGAAAGGCGCTCGCATTCGCCTGTGGTCCATTGTGCAGTGGTACTGAATAGCTCAAATTAAATAAATCTGTGTTCCGGGCAGTGTTTGCAGGTGGAACGGGCCCTAGCGTTCTTTCTGCGTTTTCGTTGCGTTGTAGTTTGATTCGAAGTACTAAAAAAAAAAAATTGATTACGTGACTGAAAAAGGAAAAACCCGTTCTCATTTTATTCTGGCTACACGTGTGAATAATGGATGTATCTATGCTTGAGGGAATGCAATATTCTGTACAATGTAATGGCGAAGCAAAAAGCATAGATGACGCTTGTAACTAGATTGAAGATATCGTCGGTGGAAGTTTGCAGGGAAGCTACTTGTTTTGTGCACTAAAACAGCACTGAATGTCACGGGGTACACTACCAAAGTGAAGTCGAGATTGAGATGAAGTGAGAATCGCGGTTGAATCGCGCTCAGAAAATGGGGGTTGGAGGTCTGCGTGTCCCATTAGCATAGCTCAGGCCTGCTGGATCTGAGCTTTAAATGCTGCAAGGCATTTCAACGTCCAGTCTGGCAAGTGGTCATGTCGAACTTCAGCATTAAAGGTGTGTGTGCATGCGTTTGCGTGTGTGTATACGTGTGTGTTGAGTTTGCATGCGTGTGTGTTTGCGTGCTGTGTGCGTGCGCACAGGAGTGGTTGCGTGTTTTTTGTGAGTAAGCGAGAGGTAGGTGACTGAGCATTTCTCCCCTGTGTGGACCTCCTGTTCCTCCCCCTGGGTTAATGCACTGAACCCGTCCCGCTGTTTATGGTCTATGTTCAGGCCTCCTCGGTGGGGTTCGGCCCTGCTCGGTAGGTTTTGGGCCTGCTCGTGTGGGGTTCGGCCCTGCTCGGTAGGTTTTGGGCCTGCTCGTGTGGGGTTCGGCCCTGCTCGGTAGGTTTTGGGCCTGCTCGTGCGGGGTTCGGTCCTGTTCGGGTGGGTTTTGGGCCTGCTCGTGCGGGGTTCGGTCCTGTTCGGATGGGTTTTGGGCCTGCTTGTGTGGGGTTCCGTCCTGTTCGGGTGAGTTTTGGTCCTGTTCTTGGGCTTGCTCCAGTGGGTTTTGGGCTTGCTCGGGTGGGTATTGGGCCTGCTCGGTGGCATTCGGGCCTGCTTGGGTCGGTATTGGTCCTGTTCAGTGGGGTTTCGGCCTGCTTTGGTGGATATTGGTCCTGTTCGGTGGGTTTTGGGCCTGCTTGGGTGGGGTTCGGTCCTGTTCGATGGGTTGTGTGCCTGCTCGGGTTCATGCCAGTCATCATCAGTTCATTCATTCAAGAGCTTTGCTGGTACTATGAGATGTGTTCATAACTGATGGATTTTATGCTTTTTTTGCTTGACATCCACACTGAAGTGGTGGATAAGGAGAATTTTAAGCTTGTTTTATTTTATCTTTGTTGTTTTTTTTTTTGTTTTTTTTTTGTTTTTTTATTGGCTGATAATTACCTGAACACTATTGTATGTAGGACCACTTAATATAATTGTCTTTTTTTAAATAAAAAAACAGGATAATTAAACATTGTGTAGTGGTGTATAAAATTAAAGTAATGTATTATGTTTTTTCTGTTTTTCTTTATTTTTTTAAGTATACCAAATGTAAATGATGTACTATAATGAGTGTGCCAATCCCCTTCCTTTGTAGAGACAGACTCTTTACAAGTGCCAATGTTGTGAAAATCATTATGGGCCAATGTATTTTATGGTCCAGTTTTTAAAACAAATAAAACACTAAATATGTGCTAGAAATGAATGGAAACGACAACTTAATTCTGTATTTAAGATTAAACGAGAAACTGCTGTTTTTAAAGAATTGTGTCATTTTAATTGCATGTGTTCTGGTGGGGTTGGGGTGGGTGGGATGAGAAATGTATTAATGCAAACCCCTTCTTAAAAGGGTCATAAAGGTTATTGATTTAAAGTATTTTAGCCATATTTCTTTTTTGTATTTGTTTCATTTCAACCACTGTTGCCTGAACCTCATTCAAACATGAAATGATTTTCATAGCCTTCTCCTACAAAGAAAAACGGTTTAAAAAAAAAAAAAATTATCTGTTTTAAATTGGAATAAAAACTGTTCCTATACCTTCTGCTTGCATTGTTTGTTTGGTGTTAAATGTAAGTTTGACTATGCAGAAGTGGACATTTTGCTCTGTCCACATCCTGTAACCGTAGTTTAGCGAAAACATTTGTCCCACTTATTTCCTTTCTTCTGCACTCGTGTTTATTCAAAGTGAGTAGGAATACATATAACTGTCGGGCTATAGAAACACCGGAAGCAACGCCATTGTAAACCATGACCTTAAATGGTACGACTGGTTATAGAGCAACATTTGTAATCCCGTGTACCGCTGAACAATAATGGAGTTTCCACAAGGGTTTGTGGCTGCGGCAGAAACTAACCCAGCAATATAAAAAAGATCATCTAAAAAATGTGCTAATTATGTTTTCTGGCTCCTTAATTGGCGTGTGGCAGAATGAGAGGAGCTGTCTGCTAAAGCAAGTACAGACATGTAGCACTTACTGTGAAGGCCAAAGATCAGGCTGCTGTTTTGGTGGCACCTATAGCCACTGCAGTGCATCAGTAATGTGTGACTTCACAAAAGGAGTATGCTTTAATGGCATCAATTACATTTAGTATTGAGTTAGTGAGCTGGTTGTTGAACATCCCTGATTTAAAAAAATATATATATATATATATATATATATATATATATATATATAAAATACATAATTTATGCTCTAGACCATTCTGAAAGGAAGGAGGGTTTTTGATCTCAAACAATAAAAACATTTTTTTAAGTCTGATATTCTTTTGAGAGCGAAGCAGTGAAATTGGACAAGAGTGTATGTTTCTGACTAACTGCATGACAAAATCTTACTCTTTTGTTCCAAAATGGTAGTGTGTCATTACTTGGTAATTATCTAAGGCAAGGCATGGCAAGTTTTATTTATATAGCACATTTTGTATACAAAGATCATTCAGAGTGCTTTACATAGGCATAAAAAGACAAAGTAAAATGGATACATAATAAAAATAACAGTGCTGCTTTAAAACCTCCAAAATTGTATCTCCAAAATGTATACCTTTTTCAGAAGCAAAATTACAGAAGTAATGGGTAGTGAACAAGTTTATAGAGAAATGTGTAGTTGAAATTGGCAATGCACATATTCTGTATTCTCCAAATATATGCAATAGGAGAAGTGCCTGGGGGTATCAGATTTTTATTTAAATCTTACTCATGACTACTTCAAATACAACTACTTGGTTTCTCAATATATTTCAAAGCTTATAATATAAAGCATTTGAGCTGGATCATTTGGAAATTATTCTGATTCACTTCAACTCTTGCCTTTTCCAATACATTATAGATATATAAATGTGTATGTCTTTGACCCTTTCCTCCACAGTGAAACAGAGCAGTTTGTTCACATATAAAGAGGCCACTGGACAATCCTCAAGTCCTTCATGCAGCCTTTACCAGTGGTGATCATTAGCATTGCATTGTACAGCTAACACAAAATGTTCTCTCAATGTTACTGGAATGTTTTGTCAATGCTATAACATTGCCGCAAACATGGCAACAGGAATATAACTCCTCCTGTGGTACAAATGTGTGCTTTTCAAGTTGACTCCAGTTATGCTCAGATGGACCTTCCAGCACTACATAAGTAAGTTCACGTGTTCATCAGCCTAGAGAGCCTCAGAGGCACTGCCTTGGACAAACAGGAAAAAGCCTTTCGCCAACAGTGCATGAGGAAGGCAAGTCTCCCTGCATACTGGCAGTGGAGTGATCGCTCGCCTACCTTATTCTTCCTGTAATGGCCAAACTCATGTCCTATCCTGGGTGTGGATTGCTGCAGTGTGTCCTTTTTCTGCCAGTAAGCCAGCAGCAAGTTCAGGAGTTCTGATGCCGCCCTCCACTGCACATTACACCACGAGGATACAGTACTTACTGTCCCAGCTGAGAAATGGCACAATTTAGAGTAGTTTCGTCCACACAGTGCAATGTGAAATCCAATTATTTCTTTGTGCCGGAGAAGGATATCAGCTCTCAGCCATTACCCAATAATAGAGCTGAGGATTCCTAATCAATATCTGGCCATCCTGCCAATTAAAATGCGTTGCACAGCTACAGATCTCTATTCAGTGGCAGCAGGAAAGTGGTTCACATCCCCTGACCCGAACGTCTGCGTGCAAACTTCCACATCCTCATACTTCCAGTGCAGAGGAAGTGGCAGGGTTGATCATATCAGTGCCTTGTGCTGTGACCCCTTGCATCTCTACAAGATACAGCCACAAGCTCCGTCCATATCCACGCACCACTTGCAATTTAGTAAACCTTCTCTGCAATCTTTTTAGTTTTTTAAAGTTTTTTTTGTTAGGTTACATGCTTAAATATTAATGAAACAGGAAGGTGGGAGTTATATGCATTACAGAGGCTTCCTTGACCCATTTAGTTGGTTATTTTATTTACACCGCAGGTATTTAAAGCATTGACTCCCGGGCTAACTAAAATGGGCCTTGAAAACTTCGCTTCAAGCAGCCACCTCCATACATCACATGGGGCGCTCGTTCCTCGATAACGTAGTGGCAGCTACACCGTCTTGTAAAGTCCATTTGCGCACAGTCGCGGAAAGCAGTTGCGCGCAGTGCACTTCGTGCTTTTAGTAGACGCTGCATACAACGTAGTTAGCATAAACTGGGGAAATCAGTGGTCGAAAAAAAATCACTGCATTCGTCCGAAGGAAGCTTGCGCTAGATAGATTCTCTTCAAACAACGGATTTCCTGTTCTCAATCTAAACTGCTAGAAAGAACAAGAAAAGAGCTAACGTTACATTGGAATATTGTTGGCTTGCAAGCAACGACGCTGTAATAACTGGCATAATTGATTTCGTCAACGTTACCTAGTATTATTAGCACGCATCGTTACGGGAAACGATAAAGTTTACCAAAGGGTGTGTGTTAGTGCGCGGGTTCTATTTTTTATTTGTTTATCAAACCCCCTTTCCACATTGGGATGATCTAGCCCAGCGCTATCTACTACGCATTCGGAACAATCAAGTACTGTCTGTAGCTAGCTGGGCAGCTAGCTAAGCGATAAAACAATCATATCTGCCGTTAGCTAGTTATAGCTTGCTAGCTATGCACGTAACGGCGAGCTAGCACACATAGCTAGTTAGCTATATACAGTAGGCTATGTATCCACTTTAAGAGGGGAGTCTTCATGAAGAAAGGATTGAAGCTGGTCCTCTCTTGCCTTAGCTTGACTGATAAAGATTGAATAAACACAAAAGGGGGCGAAATCTTAACTCCCAACACTCGGAGGCTGAATAGCAACGAAACAAAGAAGGAAAAATCGTTTTAGAAACAATAACTAAACGACACTTGTTCTTGTCTGGAAAGAAATACTTTAAATGAGAAATTGACATGATGTTTCCACAATCCAGACACTCAGTAAGTGTATCTTTATTTCTATTTAGCTACGTGGTGTAATGGATTAGCTAGCTAACGCTTCTATCTTTGTGATAGCTTGACTAGCTAGCTTGTATGTTTTTTTTGTTTTTTTTATCGAAGCGTGTGCATGTCGAGCAAGCTAACGTTAGCATTTATCTACATTCTTCGTTTTCATGTGCTTATACATATAGCTAACTAACTGGATGGATTGTAAACCAGGACGCATTGTTAAATTCTAGCCAACACATGCTAACTTGAGCGCAAATCTGTAACATTAAGTCCCTTAAGCTTAGCTAGCAACTCGACTAAGCAACCAGCTAACCTTGGGTTAGCTAGCTACGTTAATTCATTAGCTAGATTCATTCGCTTAGATTAGAATCAGATAGCTAGCTTGTATTATTACTGTAGCTAGCTACCGCTAACAGCTGTGTAGCAAATATGCCTTTGTAGCATCGTAGCTAGTTAGCTAACGTCGCATGAATCTGGAGGTGTAGAGCTTGCTAGCTAACGTTCACTGTCCCAAGTTCTCTTGGAAAGCACGCTAGGTGCGATATAGGCTAATGGAGAACTGGGTTGTGTGCAAGGTAGCAGTTGGCTATTGCTATGTGACGTGCTGCTAACTATCTAGCTAGCTAGCTACTGTGGTTGGCTTACTAGCCAACCAGCCAGGTGGTTGCCTATAGCTAGCTCAGAGACTGTCAAAACTTTTTTATTAACTTCTGGCCAGCTAACTTGCCTTAATTGGTGTTCAATTAAAAGGTATCAGCAGCAGCTAGGACTTAGACATTTGGAAAATGGAATAAACGGTGACTTCAGGAGCATTTTCCCCCACGAATATTTCTACGTTAGCTAGCCTACAAAATGGCTGTATTTTGAATTATGGCTCACGTTGGCTAAATGGTCCCTGGTAATACTTTTCACGCTGCGCTAACTAGCCTGAGCACGCGTTCCTATAATATGCTAATGCTAGATGAAAGTTCCCATAAATATTGATTGCTGGCTTTCTGATTTAGTCGTTTTAAAAATGTGAGCACACCAGTTTCGCAATCTTTGCGAGATGGCTAAAGAGTTTCAGGTAACGACTGTATGTATGCTCCTTTGTTACAAGATATTTTTTCTACCAAGTGGTACTTGAAAAACGGGTCACGATGTTACATTAGTAACTTAATATTATTCATGAATTCATCATTGTGATTGTCATTGTGTTATGCACCTTGTAGTGTTCTCATTGTATGTGGTTTAATCAAGAGTTTAATTCTTGATATGCGAAAAAAAAAAAAATATATATATATATCTATATCTTTTTTTGTTTGTTTAGGTGCCGAGGGAATTTTTTTTACAATCGCGTTGTATCGATGTATTTGTAATTATTCAGCTGTAATTGACCCATCTAACACAAACGGCGACTAACGTGGCTGTTTCTTTTCTCAGATGTGAGGAAAGAGAACAGATAACGTTATGACAGTAAATCTGCGGTTTAAATGGAGGATGAAGTATTCGGGTGTATAATTGAAAACGCTAGCTAGATGTTTTTCCCTTCTTCGCCACTGGCCAAAATCGTATTCATAAAGCCTCAGCTGTACTTACGGATTGCATGTTGCATTAGTAAAAAGTGCAGGCTATAAGATGCCATTTGAACCCCCATTTTGCCCCGTTTTCCTGAAAATGGTCAGCAGCTACATCATTTATTGATACTCTTTGCCAAATGTGTCACGCACAGACTACGGAATAATTAGTTGCAAACCAATAAAAGAACATTAATAATGGCTGTCTTATTTCCTGCTGTGACAACCCTTGTGTTTTTGGTGTTTTTATTGGTATGAAACTGCAGCTCACGTGGATGTGTCAGTCTGTGAACATAGATTTTTAGCTTATATGTTCCTGTGTAACAACCTGTCCCGTGTATCAACCACGGAAAACATCGGTTTGGATATCCACACTGAAATGTTGTCGTCCCTGAAGTGCATCCCATGTCCATAAATTACAATTTAAAAGGTGATCATTTACAGTAACTATTTACAATATAGTCTGGCTGCAGCCACTTGGACTTGTGGTAATATTAAGTAAAACATTTCTCATTTGCTACCATGAGCCTCATTATTGAAGAATATGACCACCTAATGTGGTAACATTCAGAGGTAGCCTAAATCGATGGCCAGTTGTGTTTCATGTCTGGAGCAAGTACTTTCTGGTATTGTGCCAGTAGCCTATCTCTTAGTGTTGTAAATAAAGAGAGAAATATTTGACTGGCGTAAAGATAAACAACATCGCTCTAAGTTGGCTGGTCGTTAAACTGCACAAGGTATTGGGGTGAAAACTCATTATTTGGCCTAGACTTCGATGGCATCCGCTGTGGGCTGATTTCCATTTTAGAAGTCAAGAGGAACTATGATTGCAGTCAGTGGGGTCAATTCCATGAAATGGATAGAAATTCAATACATCAAAAAAAAAATCCTCCGTGCATTACGGCCATTTTTGCAGTTCATGAATTGAATTTCTGTTAATGTGCACCATTGACTGAATGGAAATAGAATTGACCCTAGTCTTATGGTGAAGCAAATGTCAAGCTCTATGATTGGGTTTTGTTGGGGAACCAGCTACAAAACCGTTTTGGCATTTGGGTGGCAGTGGATCCAGTACTATAAAGTCGTGCAGTCATTAAAGTACTAGTGCACTAACTCTAACCCTGTTTTTCCCAGAGCTCTTGTGTAACTAGTACAGAGGTGGCAGTGGTGGAGGTCTGTAAGTTAGATCAGGTAAATTGGGATTATTGAGTGTTAAAACCTGAAGGTCTCTCTCACATACAGCATTAGAATTAGGATGTGCCTCTCTTTACTCAGAATGCAGATGGTGGAGCTGTTTTGGAGCCCTGATGAATTCGGAGGTGTTGAATGAATTATAAACCTCTCTAAAAGAAGTGGGCTCCCAAATTCATTCAGTTCAAATGAATATTAAACATTATAGACAGGATGTGCTGTTGTCTGCACTCCTTCTGGAAGGTAACCACATAGTTATATTTCCAGTCCCCTTAATAAATCAATCAAGGGAAAAAAGCTACTGTTTCAGAGAACTGCTGTTCAGCACTGAAAATGATCTACACTCAGTGAACACTTTATTAAGTTTTTATTACTTATTTTTTAGACTTAAGTCTTCTGCTGTAGCCTATCCACTTAAGAGGTTGACACATTGTGTATTCAGAAACAGTCTTCAGCTACCACTGTTGTAATATGTGGTTATTTACGTTACTGTCACCTTCCTGTCAGCTTTTACCAGTCTGGCCCTTCTCCTCTGACGTCTCTCAGTAACAAGGCGTTGCTGCCCGCTGAACTGCTGCTCACTGGATGCTTTTTGTTTTTCACACCATTCTCTGCAAACTCTAGAAACTGTTGTGAGTGAATATCCCAAGAGATCAGCAGTTTCTGAGATTCTCAAACCACCCTGTCTGGCACCAACAGTCATTCCACAGTCAAAGTCACTTGGATCACCTTTCCCCCCCCCCCATTCTGATGGCTAATGTGAACATTAACTGAAGCTCCTGACCTACAACTGCATGATTTTATGCATTGCACTGCTGCCGCACGATTGGCCGATTATATAATGGCATGAATAAGTAGGTGTACTGGTGTTCCTAATAAAGTGAGTGTATATATATAAAAACACTCCAAGCGAGGAAAGATGCAAAGGCAAGAGGAAAGAAAAAAGTGCTAATTTTCAGCAGCGGCAGTAAAAAAACAAAAGACAAAAATAAAAGCATGGAGGAAGCGTTTCTTAACTGGAATGTTTGCTGCATTTTTCTTTTTGTCACTTTTTCCTTTGCACAATTAAATATTTGCTTTTTATTTTTCTCAGCTTTTGCCTTTATCGGGTCATAAAAAGATATTTAGCAATGATTCTGTTCAAATGGACAGGATTTGTCGTATAGATGCCCTATGCAGGGATATACAGGAAAAGTCCCATCAGTTGCAGTTTGTGGGTAGTTAATGTGCCTGAAAGGCAGTGGTGTACTAGCTAGCTAGCTCTGGGCAAATTTGCTCTTTGCAAATGGTAACATTATGTGGCAAACAAATGTCCTTGGAAATCTTAGGACCCCCCACTGTTTTGGAAATTGATTAAAAAATATTCCAAAAGGCCTTGCTCTCTGCCGTCTTTAACCCTTTAAGGTGTAACGTCAGAAACATGTGGTCTGAATGTTCTAAACTGAGCATTCTAATGCTGATGTCACAGCCACTTGTGGTAATTGAAAGCAATAGAGTTCTAGAACACACTGGCCTAGAATTTGAGAGAGATTTTTTTCCCCCGTAAACCTATTCTTCAAAGGGTTAAAGAATTAATGTTTTTTTGGGGGGGGGGGAGAACTGTGAACGGAGAAGTGCATTCTGGTGAAATCACACATTTCTGAGCCAGTTGGTGAACATTAATGAAAACCCTTGAGGGCGGGGGTGGGTGGGTGGGTCAGGGGATCAGAAGCAAATGAGAATAACAAAGAGACCTGTGTGCCCATGTAGTGCGTTTAGGCACTGTGGTAAAACAGTGTGCCAACCACCCGACCAGCTCTGAGCCTCGCTAGTCAGATGGCGTATCCATATCGGCCTGTCTCAGATCATTTGGAGCTTGGGCGCCTGTGTCTGAGCGCAGTTCCTGGGGGGGAAAAAAGAAAATCAAAAATCAAAATGGAGCACATGCTGGCATCAAGAAAAAGGACAGTTTTGTTGCTATGGAGCTCGCCGGGGGTCCTTGGCTGTGGGCCGTTGCCGCGGTGTTGTTATGGAAGTGTGGAGTTTAAATGTCTTCGGGCTGTTGTTGACACAGCGCGCCGGGCCTTCGGCTGTGCTCGTCCGAAAAACGGCACACGTTTCCGTAGGATCACCGCGAAGAAACCTCACGAAGAACAGTCAGACAAAGAGGCTTATAATTGTATGACAGTCTCAGCTGAGTCTCAGAAGCCCCTTCCATCTGATCCTGCGCCTCTCGAGCTTTCGGCAGAACTGGAGGGGGTTCAGTTCAGTCAGTTCAGGAAATAAATTGAAATTCAACTCGTTCATAAAAAAGAAAAAAAGATTTTAAAAAAAAAGAAATAATCCCCATAGAATTTGTTTCAATTTGCGAATGGAATTTCAGTTCATTTCCTGAACTGAATTGGAATGGAATTGGCCCCTCTCCCCACATCCTCAGCCCCGCCCCCTTACACGCCCTGGCTGCTTTCGAAACCGCATGCTAGCGTGCTACTCGTACTAAACTTCAGGCTGATTTCAGTTGAAATGTAGTACGAGTGGTTCGGCAAGTGTGCCATTTTGAATGCAGCCGCTCTCTTTCGGAGGTAGGGTTCTGTGGTGGCAGGTGGGGTTGGGGTGGAGGTAGCTCCCCTCGTCCGTTCCAGGTGCGCTTTACTACGCCTCTTTAGCAGGGTGGGCCCCTGTAGGATCCCGCCCCACTGCGCTCTAATCCAATTAAATTCCCTTATGCCACTTCATTGGAGTAATAAGACCCAGACACAGGATTAAACTGGGGCAGGGGGGATTATGGATTTAGTGCCATTGCTTTTCCTGAGCCACGGTGGTTTGCTTGCCCCTTAAAGTGTAAGCAGCTCTCTCTCAACACCCCCTTCCGCCCCCCCCTCGTCTGTATCCGGAGAGGAAGGCAGGTTGTTAACCCTTTAAGGTGTGAGGTCACATGTATGTGATTAGAACGCTCTTAACTGAGCATTCTAATGCTGATGTAACAATCGCTACTGGCAATTGAACACAATTGAGTTCTAGAACACTAATTTGGAAATTCCGAACTACCTGCTCTTCTGAAGGGTTAAGGGGCAGTCGGAAAGATGTGGAAGTCTAAAGATTTGAGTGATAGAAATTGGGGGGTCTGGCTGTGGAGGAAAGGAATTATCCATTATTATCCTGGCTGGTATTAAAATATTTGTGGGTAAATAACCTGAAGTATTCCACACCTTAATCCTTTACTTTATTTCATGCACATCTTTGATTCCCTGTTGTACGATTATACAGCCAGGCTAAGACTCCTTCCTCGCTCTTAACTGGGTTATGGAAGACCTTCATAATCTTGGTAAAGCATGAAGTGGATCCGGTTCATCGCATTACTATGTAATACCCATCCCAGAGCTTTCAATCCCTCTCGACTTCTCTTACTGCAGCTCAGCTGGGCCTGAGACTTTGGTGATGAATTTGCACACCTTCAGCTCTCCTCGATATTTATAATAATGCAAACCCCCCCGTCTGAAACATATTGGCTGATTTGTGCGGGTCCGTATAATGGGTTGACGACTCTGGGTAAGGATGAATCGGACGCCCAAGTCAGTTGGACTTTACTTGCGTGATGTGGTCCCGTAATTCGGACCTCACATGATTCGCTCCCTTGCCGATGTCTAAACGAAAGCGGTTTGCATTTAAATGCTGACCTCGTCGCGACCTGTATTTGCACAACCGATTTAGCGGCGTTATACTTTGATCATTAACTCTTGTCCGGATCGCTCGTCAGACCCTTTAATTTATTCTCGTTAGATTGATTAACCGATGGACGATTGACCTCCGCACACACACACACACACACACACCAGGCCGCTTCGTCCTCCCATGTTCTTCTCTACAAGCACAGCCTCCTGTGGTATTAGCTAGAAATCCCAAATCCACCGTAATCTGGGGATCTTAACACATGAACATTTGGAGTTTAACTTTTTTTTTTTAGGATCAATTAGAATAATATTTTGGGAAGGGTGCGGGCAGGAGAGGGGGACGGGGACGGGGACGGGGGTGTGCGGCTGAGGGGGGAGGGCTGTGTGTTTTCCCCTGGCACCAGGCCACACACACACTCTTCTGGTCTGTCTCTGTTCTGTACTTCCTCCTGGGTGTGCTGTAGTGGAGGGGGGTAGGCATTATTAAAGCCCCCTTGAATTAACAGCACAGCCCCCAGCCTTTGTGGAGAAGCCCCCAGCTGGGGAAAGGTTAATCCCCCCCCGTCCCTCGCCTCTCCTGCTAAACAAACTCCCCCCCCCCCCTCTGACTTCCTCAGACACGCATGCATGCACACACACACACACACACACACACACACACACACACACACACACACATACATACACACACGCACACACAAAAACGACACGCTCACACACACACGCACACACATACACACACACACACACACACACACACACACACACACACACACACACACACACACACCACACACACCTTTTCTCTCACAGACACACAGAAACACATGACACACAAACACACCCACTCTCACATACAAGCGCATACACACCCACATGGCTGTACTCGAAGAAACAGTGCGTTTGTTGTCTATTCAGTTGCATACAATGAGCATTTCCTTTCAAATATATAAATGCACACACGCACCCAGTTGTATTCAGAGGGCTGCAGTGCTTTTCAGTCTGTTGAGATGCACACAATGAGCATTTCCTTTTATCTGTATAAATGCCCAGCCACACACACACACACACACACACACACGCAGTGCTCCGATACATTTGTTGTCTGTTAAGACAATGCTCATTGTACGCATCTCTTGTGTGCGCGTGTGTGTGTGTCTATACACACACACACACGCCCACACTCTTTCTCTCTCCCTCTCTCACACACACACACACACACACACACACACTCTCTTTCTCTCTCCCTCTCTCACACGCACACTCTCTCCCCCTCTCACACGCAGACTCTTTCTCTCTCCCTCTCTCACACACACACACACACACACACTCTCTCCCCCTCTCACACGCACACTCTTTCTCTCTTCCTCTCTCACACACACACACACACACACACACACACACTCTCTCCCCCTCTCACACGCACACTCTTTCTCTCTCCCTCTCACACACACAATTACAAAGATACTGTCAGTCCTCTGTTTTTTTTTTTTTCCCTTCCCGCCAGCACACTTCATTGCCGTAATAATGATGCACACATTCACATTTCATTCTAATCGCCAAATTGTCACGCTCCCGGATTTAATAATAATGATGCGCACAGACACACTTCATCACTGTCAGCGCAGTCATGCAGGCACGCACACACGCAGTCACGAAGCACGCACACACACACACACACACACACACACATACAGTCACGAAGACACACGGCATGCACACAGTCACGCAGCATACATGCAAGCAATCAGAGACATGTTCGCGCACACACACACGGCACACACACACGGCACACACACGCGGCACACGCACACAGTCACCACACAGTCAGACATGTTCGCGCGCGCACACACACATGCAGACACCCTGCCTCTCACACACTCCCATGCAGAGACACACACAGACATGCTGCCACACACACACACACACACACACACACACACACACACAGCCTCCTGGGTCTTCTCCTCTCTTTTTGTTTCAGAGGGAACAAATTGAAAGGCGCTCTTGACACAGGGCGCCCAGCAGCTGTCTCTGTCATTAAGGGCACGGCTGCTCGTTTGCATGACAATCAGCGCGCTCTGTAGGGGTGGGGTGGGGTGGGGTGGGGGGGGTGCGGTGTGGGGTGGGGGGGGTGGGGGCTCTGGCAGGTCACAGGTGATATTGATTTTTGTAGCGGGTCGCTCAAATTGATTTCTGACAGTGGGAGGCCAAAGAACTGCCAGGAACTCCCGCTGTTCTCTATTGCAGAAGCCTGTGCGCAGACACACACACACACACACACAATACACATACTCACGTGCACACAGTCACTTGCAAGCATACACAAACACGAACGCACACGCATGCAATGCACACACACACACACTCACGTGTGCACTCAATACACACGCACATACTAGAACATGCATACACAATGAACACACAAACGCACACAAATGTACATGTACACACACACACACACACACACACATTACCTCTCACAAACACCACACAAACATGTGTGTGTACACACTCACACATGAACACACACTATCTCAAATGCATTCAGATTAAGGGTCCAGAGATGTCACATTCATAAAGTATTATGAATCCCAGAAATACAGGGAGAGGAACTCTGGCTGCAGCTGGGGGAACGTGGAGGAAGAACCGGGAAAAGAGGCGGAGTCCACGGGAGTGGGAAATGAACAGCAGAAACACTTGAGCTCTTAGTTAAAGACCCGCCATGTTCTGCTCATGGCCCAGGGTCGGTGAGGCTGCTGTACATGAATGTATGTATGTACGGTCACACAAGCAAAAGAAAAAGAATGGTCCTTTTTTTTCTTTTTCTTTTTTCTTAGAAAATGTAAACGTTTGTTTTGTTTTTTTATCGAGCGGTCGACACAACTAGCCCTGTTCTTACAGTGAGCTATTAATGGAAAGAGAACAAAAGGCTAACCGCTCGCTAAACGATTCTTGCATTACCTGATGTTTTTACAAATGATACGCAGATATTCTAGCCGAAAGGTTACTCCCTCGAGGGGGTTATGGCTTATTGTATATTTAAGTGTTTTTGAAAAGCAAAAAAACTGACTTAAGAACATAACAAGGTGGTATCGCAAATATAATTTTCTATCACAAGTGCCGTTCAGGGAATTCTGTGGTGCTGGTTTTTAGTTTTAAAAGATTAATCGTATTTAGCTTCATATGATGCTCTTAAGGATTTGCCCAAGAGCAATTAATATTTACTGAAAAGCAATTCATATTTAAAACATGCTTTTTCAAACATTACAAACATGAAGCAGAATGGGGAACGCGCACCATCAGAACTGGGAAGGATTCTGTCTCACGCACGCAGTGAGATGTGATGCACAGCTTAAAACCTCGGTGTCTGGTGCCCTGTTGAGAGGCAATGAATTGCAAACGGTACATTTTATACAGGGAAGGGTTTAGAGCCATTTTGCTTTCCCTGCTTAAGAGTGGTGGGATGCAGACACATTTTGATCATGAGGGGCTTTATGGTGCTGTCATGGTAGTAGAGTGGTTGCTGGAGAAGCAAATTCCCCTTTTTTGTGCTTGTTGGGTTCTTAATGGTGTGAGGTTTCAGGGATCTAGTACCCTCCATAATGTTTGGGACAAACATTTTAGTTTTGGAATCACACAATTAACATGTAGTTAAAGTGCACAATCAAGATTTTTTTAAAGTGTATTTTCATACATTTTGGTTTCACCATGTAGATATTACAGCAATGTTTATACATAGTCTCCCCCATTTCAGGGCACCATAATGTTTGGGACACATGGCTTTACAGAAGACTAATTGCTCAGCTCTGTCTAATTGCCTCTTTAATGCAGGTATAAGAGTTTCCTCACCTTTGGAAACTATTATTGCTGTTGAGGGTCAAAATGAGGACCAAAGTTGTGCCAATGAGGCAAAGAAGCCATTATGACCCTGAGAAACAGGAATAAAACGGTTAGAGACATTGACCACTGACCACTGTTTGCAGAAGACTTCATGAACAGAGGCTAGATGGAAACCACTGGTTAGCCACAAAAACAGGATGGCCAGGTTACAGTTTGCCAAGAAGTAGTTAAAAGAGCAACCACAGTTCTGGAAAAAGGTCTTGTGGACAGGTGAGATGAAGATGAACTTGTATCAGAGTGATGGCAAGGGCAAGGTATGGCGGAGAAAAGGAACTGCCTGTAGTCTGTAGCGTAGTGGTTAAGGTACCTAACTGGGACCCGCAAGGTCGGTGGTTCGATCCTCGGTGTATCCACAATAAGATCCACACAGCCGTTGGGCCCTTGAGCATGCCCTTAACCCTGCATTGCTCCAGCGGAGGATTGTCTCCTGCTTAGTCTAATCAACTGTACGTCGCTCTGGATAAGAGCATCTGCCAAGTGCCGTTAATGTAATGTAAAATGTAATGCTCTAGATCCAAAGCTTCTGTGAAACACAGTGGAGAGGGAGCTTTGGCTTGGGCGTGTGGTACTGGCTCACTGACCTTCACTGATGACATAACTGCTGATGGTAGTAGCAAAATGAATTCTGAAGTGTACCGATGCATCCTGTGTTCTCAAGTAAAAGCGATAGCCTCGAAACCCAGCGGTTCATTTACAGCAGGACAATGATCCCAAACATACTGCTAAAGCAACAAAGGAGTTTTTCCTCCCAAAGCTAAAAAATACTCAATTCTTGAGTGGCCAAGTCAATCACCCGATCTGAACCCAATTGAGCATGCCTTTCTGAATGCTGAAGAGCGAACCTAAGGGGGCTAGCCCCCAAAACAAGCATGAGCTAAAGATGGCTGCAGTACAGGCCTGGCAGAGCATCACTCGAGAAACACCCAGATACTGGCGATGTCCATGAATCGCAGACTTCAAGCAGTCATTGCATGCAAAGGATATGCAAAATACTCAGCATGGCTACTCTCATTTACATAACATTGCGGTGTCCCAAAGATTATGGTTCCCTGAAATTAAGGGGGGGTATGTATCAACACTGCTGTAATTTCTACATGTTGAAAGTGCCCGTCAATGAAATCTGACAATGTGCACTTGTCAGAAACAAAACATTTTTATTACACATCTCAAATTGTGGAGTACAGAGTCAAATCCATAAATGATGGGTCTTTGTACCAAAGATTATGGAGCGCACTGTATTTATTCATGAGTATCATTGTGGGCACGCAGGTGTGCCCAGACGTCTGATTTCTACTGCCAGTTGGGAAAGGACAAGGTAAACAGCCATAATTCCACTCCTTGTAGGATTGGGTAGAAAAACTGTCAATTCTGAGCATTTAGCTATTCGCCCACCCCCTATTAGGGTTCATTTTATTTTAACCCCTTTTCTCACAATTTTATTTGTTTATTTATTTACTTTATAATAAACAAAAGTACCCAGTGCTCTTAGAGGACTCTTTCACAATCTATAATTCACAAATATGTTTACTTTTGGAGATACGGTCCCTCAAACGTTTGTCCCCAAGTGGTAAAAAAAAAAAAAAAGATTCTAGGGCCAGATATCTCCCCAAGTATCGCATTTCGTGCCGTGACGTTTTTTTCCATTGCAGCTCCCGGTGAATTTAAAATGGCTCTACCAGCAAAACAAAACCGAGAACCAAGCTCAAATTTTCAGGAGTTCTACATCTCATCATTATCCATCGGCACACAGAGAAAGGGGAAGATCCGAGAGGTGCTGTGGTGCGACCTCCCGCGGCTGGTGTGGAGCGGCCATTTTATAACTCGGCTCATTTAGAGGCCTCTGGGTTTCTTTGTGCCCGGAACATCCTACTAATCACCATCCTGGGGAACAAGCCACCCGTCATTTATTTCCCCTTTAAATTATTTATAAAATCGGAACGAGTATATTTATGAGAAAATAATACAATCAAGCTGATGATCATTTTTCATGTGAGTGGACTAAGATATGCTTATGGAGATTTAATTTAGCTAAGAAACGCAACATTAACAATTAAAATGAGAATTGTGTCGTTTTTGCCAACCGCTGACACGTAGCATGAAACGGATGCTTTTTGTGCAGTCATTTTTAAAGCAGCTGTTTGTTTTGTTAACTACCTTCAGGCTCAAGCAGGGTGAGAATTCAAATTTAGAGAGCCCTTTTGTTTAAAAAGCGTTGGCAAGTGTTTTCGTTCTTCATACCTAGGGTACATGCAGTACTGTACCAGGGTGGAGATTTTTACAAGTCAAACAGACAGGTAGCTGCTGATATAACATGTTTCTTGTAATGCCCCCACAAGGTTGGGACCAGTTCCATTACAATTATGTCATTTGATAAATTGTAAATATGCCATAATGCTCTAGTGGTTTTTTTTTTTGTTTAGTTTTTTTATCCTTCTAGGTGTGAGATCACTTGTATGTGTTTGGAATGTTCTGAACTGCGCATTCTAATGCTGATGTCACTATCACTACCGGTAATTGTAAGCAATGAAGTTCTAGAACACCAACATGTTCTAGTAATATGTCATTAAATAAAACCTACATATAATTTCATGAGTGAGTGAGTGAACGTTCTAATGTTCTGTTCAGTTCAGAACATTCTAAGCACATACTTTAGGCTGTAGAAAGCTTTTTTGTGTGGTGTTAACACGGTATATTACACTGAGAGTGAACCTCTGGATACATTTGGTACCTCGTTTTCTGGGCAAAACCACTGGGGACTCTAACCTGTCATTTCCCATTTTTGGAGGAGATGAAAATTGTTTTCCATTTTCATCTCTGAATTCCACTTGAAAGTGGGTGTTCCAGGCCCGATTCTTCGTTCCTTTTTCGAGGGCCAAGTCTGTCATTACACAATTATAGAAAACCATTACGGCACATTTCACTTAGCACTGCTCTTATCCAGAACAACTTACAAAACTGGAAAATAAGTGTTACTAAGTGGCCTAAGTATAACGTACAGGAAGAACAATATTGAGTCCATTTTGGCTGAACATACTTTTTTTTTCTTGTCTGAAAAGGGGTGGAGTTTGTATAAGCATCCGATGATGTACCTTTACATCTGCTTTGTCTGTCTGTCCACCTGGGTGTTTTGGAACATGGCTGTGTACTTGTTCTGGGTTGTGTGTGCATATGTGGGGATTCGGGGTGTGTGTGTGTCTGTGTCTGTGAGGGAGAGAGAGAGAGAGAGAGAGAGTGTGTGTGTGTGTGTGTGTGTGTGTGTGTGTGTGTGTCTGTGAGGGAGAGAGAGAGAGAGAGAGAGAGAGTGTGTGTGTGTGTGTGTGTGTGTGTGTGTGTTGGCAGCATCAGTATTCAGCAGCTGCGGTATCTGCCAGGGAAACGGTGCCTAAGAGCAGAGCGCTGGGCTGGAACAGAGGGGGGAGGGGACGGGGGGGGACAGGAGCCTGATTGCCGAG
The DNA here is from genome assembly GCF_963514075.1 of Conger conger. Taxonomy (NCBI): domain Eukaryota; kingdom Metazoa; phylum Chordata; class Actinopteri; order Anguilliformes; family Congridae; genus Conger; species Conger conger. Next base: position 12,437,276 of record NC_083763.1, on the reverse strand, counting down.
CCCCAGGCCCGGCCCGAGACCCAGCAGAACCGCGTGGGTCACACCGCAGAACCTCCGCCCCGCCGAGCCGGGCCCTCGGCACCGCCCGCCAGCCCCCTCAGCCAGAGAGCGGCTCGCCAGAGAGACGGGTTTAATTCGGCCCGCCCCGAGCGAGCCGTTTATCCGCGTTAAAGAGCTAACGGCGCTCCGCCGGGCCGCCGCCGGGCCCACTCCGCCCGCTGTCCCCCGCCTGTCTCAGTCATTTGTTTTTAGATGGAGAAATAATCATCTCCCTCTTTCTTTAAAGCCCCCGGTGAGAAATCGCCCTGCTTTTAACAACACTCCATCAATCATTCCCACAATCACCTCCACCTCGCACTTTTTAATCTCCCTCACCCCCCCACCTCCCCCCCCCCCCCCCCCCGTCCCCCTCAGGACTTATTAACCGCTTTCCTGTGTGTGTGTGTGTGTGTGTGTGTGTGTGTGTGTGTGTGTGGTGTGTGTGGTGTGTGTGGTGTGTGTGGTGTGTGTGTGTGTGTGTAAGCTGTGCAGAGTTTTTGTGAGGACACTTCTGTAGGAGTGATCAAAGTGCAATAATCCCCTTTAAAGCGTCTTAACAAGGTCAAATGAGCTCTGTGTGCCAAGCAGGAGGGGGAACTCAGCCTTACGAGTGGGTGTGGGTGTGGGGAAGGAGGAGAGAACTCAGCCTTATGTGTGTGTGCACGTGGAGCAGGAGGGGAGAACTGAGCTGTGTGTGTGTGTGTGTGTGTAGGTGGGTGGGTGGAGCTAGGGGCTAAGCTGTGGTCTGCCCCTGGAGATAATAATCAAATTCAGCCTCCCGCCCCAAACAGGATTAGAGTTCCTGTCTGTGCTGTGAAGCCCCGCCCCAACGTCCAGGAGCCAGGCCCTCTCAGCCCGAGCACTGCTGGCCATTTAGCCATACTTTCACTGAATCTGTAAAATAAGGACTTCTGATCTGATGCCATTTTGTGTGCAGTTGTGGATACAGTAGCACTGCTCTGTGGTGATTAGGTTTGGTTGTGTGTTTGTGGGTTAGTATTGTAATGTGTAGTTGTGGATACAGTAGCTCTGCTCTGTGGTGATTTGGTTTGGTTGTGTGTTTGTGGGTTAGTATTGTAATGTGTAGTTGTGGATACAGTAGCTCTGCTCTGTGATGTATAGGTTTGGTTGTTGTGTGTTTGTGGGTTAGTATTGTAATGTGTAGTCATGGTTACAGTAGCTCTGCTCTGTGGTGATTAGGTTTGGTTGTTGTGTGTTTGTGGGTTAGTATTATATTGTATTGTAATGTGCAGTTGTGGTTACAGTAGCTCTGCTCTGTGGTGATTAGGTGTGCTGTTGGTGCCCAGCTCTTGATTGGACGGGGGATTCCCGTAGAGGGGGCTCTAATGCGGGCGAGGTAATGATGCGTACGCGGGATTAGTTTCCCTTCCGGGACGCCGATGCACCTGCTCCTCGCGGATCACCTACGCCGTAACTGCGCCATTCATCTTCCCCGCTCCCGCTCCGCATTTTAACCGCCATTCCCGCCTCTCCTCCGTCAGGCGCGCACGTTTTAACCGCCATTCCTGCCTCTCCTCCGTCGGACGCGCACGTTTTTACCACCATTCCTGCCTCTCCTCCGTCAGGCGCGCACGTTTTTACCGCCATTCCTGCCTCTCCTCCGTCGGGCGCGCACGTTTTAGCCGCCATTCCTGCCTCCCCTCCGTCGGGCGCGCACGTTTCAACCGCCATTCCCGCCTCTCCTCCGTCGGGCGCGTACGTTTCAACCGCCATTCCTGCCTCTCCTCCGTCAGGCGCGCACGTTTTAACCGCCATTCCTGCCTCCCCTCCGTCGGGCGCGCACGTTTTAACCGCCATTCCTGCGTCTCCTCCGTCAGGCGCGCACGTTTTAACCGCCATTCCTGCCTCTCCTCCGTCAGGCGCGCACGTTTTAACCGCCATTCCTGCCTCTCCTCCGTCGGACGCGCACGTTTTTACCGCCATTCCTGCGTCTCCTCCGTCAGGCGCGCACGTTTTAACCGCCATTCCTGCCTCTCCTCCGTCAGGCGCGCACGTTTTAACCGCCATTCCTGCCTCTCCTCCGTCGGACGCGCACGTTTTAACCGCCATTCCTGCCTCTCCTCCGTCGGACGCGCACGTTTTTACCGCCATTCCTGCGTCTCCTCCGTCAGGCGCGCACGTTTAGCCGCCATTCCCGCCTCTCCTCCGTCAGGCGCGCACGTTTTAACCGCCATTCCCGCCTCTCCTCCGTCGGGCGCGCACGTTTTAACCGCCATTCTCTCCCGCACGCTCGATCCGTCCCTTTCTTCCCTTCCTCTCGTAATGCGCCAATAAACAATTACGCTCCTTTGTGAGTCTGAGCGGCCTCCCAAAATTGAATGCGAGCGTTGTTCAGGACTGTTGACAGATTGAGGTTTCGCTGGTAGCGCGCAGGGTTTTTTTTCGCGACGCCGCGCAGCGCTAGTGGCTGTCGGAAGTGGCAAAAAGCGCGCCAGGAGTGCGGTTTAAAGAAATGAGCTGGTCTTCGCTGTCGAAGCGATTCAAAGTTTGGAGTATTCAAACGTATTTGCATTCAGCGCACGCTCTTATGCAAAGCGCCTCGCACAGTTTACAGTTTTTAAATGCAGTGCGTTTCACAGCTGGGTCTTTTAACGCCGTGTAGATTAAGTCTGTCACAGCGCCACAGCACCCAACACCCTACTGGGAGTTGAACCTGCAACCTCTTTGTTAGAGAGCCAGCTCCCCACACTCTCACAAACGAAGGGTTTCTTGGCTCCTTAGAGGAACCTTTTGTAGGTCCTCAGACAAGCTGAAACAGAAGTTAGAGTAGCACTTTCCCCTCCACTTCCTGGAAAATGATTATTTGCCTTTAGATTTTGCGTCGTTGTGCACCAGCGGGCGTGGCGTGTTTGTCCATCAAATGACTGTCAGTTTTCCCTTTCCCTTCCAATCGATGTTGCATTCTCATTTGACATCAGTCCCTGCCCTTCAAAAACGTCCCCCGTAAGATCCGTTTCCCTCGTCTATGTGTCCTATAACTTCAGTCTCAGCTTGTTTATAAGGGATCCCTCTACCATGAGAGTGTGAAAGTTCCCAACCATTTTGCCTGATGAAGAACCCTACCAGATAGGGTTCCTCTGCAGAATCCAAAGAGGAACCCTTTCTCCCGAGAGTGTTCCCTCTTTGCCGCACCACTGCTCCCGCGCCTGGGTAAAAGCGAGTTCGCATTCTGAAACGGTGCAGAGAACGTGACCGCGTGCTTCTCGCGCGCATAAACACGGCAAAGGTCGCGCTGTTGATGGTGCTAACACGAGCGCTTGTATGGAGGTGTTGCCTCTGCCGGGCTCCGGGTGGGAGCAGCTGCTAACTGACTGAGTGAATGCGCTGTGCTGCAATGCTGATGTAAATGCTAAATGCTATCGTTTCTCAGATCGTGTTTTCATTTGTACCTTCGCGCCAATCCTCTCGAGCCCCGGAATGCGGAGTGTTTTATTTGTCACGGTTTGCTGATCTGCAGATGCGTTGATCTGGCGTGTTAGGCAAACAGTTATAGCAGGTCTTGCAAATGAAGAGTCGCAGAGAGTGTTGACGCTGTGGCAACGATAAGGTGTGGTGTTACGAGCCCCTGTTCCGTTCTGATATTTGTGGTCTGTAGCTGTCTGGGGTGATGACACTGCCTGACTGCTGTTGATGCATACAGGCTGTAGATTGGGTGTTTATTCAGCCCTTAGTGTGTGTGTGTGTGTGTGTGTGTGTGTGTGTGTGTGTGCATGCATGTGAGAGTGTGTAAGTGTTTGGATATGTGTGTGTGTCTGTGTGTGTTCATGTGCGTGAGAGTGTGTTTATGTATGTGTGTGTGTGTACATTTCAGTGTGTGTGTGCGTGTGTGCGTGCGAGAGTGTGTAAGTGTTTGAGTATGTGTGTGTGTGTCTGTGTGTGTTCATGTGCGTGAGAGTGTGTTTATGTATGTGTGTGTGTGTGTGTGTACATTTCAGTATGTGCGAGTGAGAGTGTGTGTGTGTGTGTGTGTGTGTGTGTGTGTGTGTGTGTGTGTGTGTGCATGCATGTGAGAGTGTGTAAGTGTTTGGATATGTGTGTGTGTCTGTGTGTGTTCATGTGCGTGAGAGTGTGTTTATGTATGTGTGTGTGTGTACATTTCAGTATGTGCGAGTGAGAGTGAGAGTGAGAGTGTGTGTTGGACTCTGTGCATGGGTGTGTTCGTGAGTGTGCGCATGAGACTGTGTGTGAGTGTGAGTGTGTGAGTGTGTCCTGTATTCAGATCAGATTCCTCTCTCCTCCGTAGTCCTAAACTTAGGGAAAGATCCGGAACAGTTCCATCTTCGCGCTCTGCATTTAAGATAAAGACATTACGCTTTTAGAGGAATTGACTTGGACTGTAAATGCTGATTATTTCTTCCAGGGGGTGTAATTTGGGGAGATGATGAATCCCGTTTAGGCAGTGAAGACGCTCTCAATCAGCCCACCAGCGCACAGCGCTTTAATGCTTTAATTGCATCTCAAAGGGCTGAAGCCCAATTGAATTAGGGCTGTCCTATATTTTGGAACGGGCTGCTTCTGAGGTGTGTGTGTGTGTGTGTGTGTGTGTGTGTGTGTGTGTGTGTGTGTGTGTGTGTGTGTGTGTGTGTGTGTGTGTGTGTGTGTGTGTGTGTGTGTGTGTGTGTGTGTGTGTGTGTGTGTGTGTGTGTGTGAGTGTGAGAGAGAAAGAGATAGAGCGTGCGTGCGTGTGTGTGTGTGTGTGTGTCTGCATGCTCAGACTTCAGTGTCTCTCTGTAGGAATGACGCCTCGCTGTCAGTTGATTTCTCTGCATGAGGAGGTGCTGACAGCAGCCTGACACACTGAGGAGAGACCCGCTCCTGAAAGCGCCCCTTCTCTCACTGCTCCTGTCAGAGATCTGCTCCTGAAGGCTGCTCCTCTCTCACTGCTCCTAAAGGCTGCTCCTCTCTCACTGTTCCTGAAGGCTGCTCATCTCTCACTGCCCCTCTGTCAGAGACCCGCTCCTGAAGGCTGCTCATCTCTCACTGCCCCGGCCGATATTCCCCACAGCCCTGACACCGTCCTCCCAGTTGCACACTGATGCTAATCAGACCGCAAACCGGTTACGACATATTCAAGAGATTCCCCGAGTGACTTCCCAGTGTGGATCTTAATTTCAGGAGAAAAAATAAATAATAATAATCAAGAAAACATCCTGAAGTTGAGGCGGTGGAGAACCACCGCCATTTTGGCTCAGCCTGCGCGTTCCCCTTCACTGCGTTCTGATTCTGGAGTGCGGCGTCGACGCCTGGATCCAGGCGGCGGCCGGGTCTGAAAGCCGCCATTGTCTCAGCCACCTGAGGCTGTCGGCGGTGGAACCTGCGGTATTTTAAACATTTCCCCGCGCCGGCTTTTGTCTGGCGGCCGCGGAGAGAGAGAGAGCGCCGCGGCGGTAACTCCAGGGGTTTAGCCGCGCGGAATGCAGCCAGCGCCGGATGCCAAACGCTTCCTTTTTATTACCTCCAGTCTGAGCCCCTCTGCTGGCACGCGCCCCGCTTCCTGTGGCCAATCGGAGCCGCGCGTAATCGCATCACGAGATGTTTTATCTCTCCAACGTTTAGAGCTCAGCTGGCTGCGCATTGCAGTGTGTGTGTGTGTGTCTGTGTGTGTGTGTGTGTGTGTGTGTGTGTGTGTGTCTGTGTGTGTGTGTCTCTGTGTGTGTCTCTGTGTGTCTCTGTGTGTCTCTGTGTGTGTCTGTGTGTCTGTGTGTGTGTCTGTGTGTGTGTCTGTGTGTGTCTGTGTGTGTGTCTGTGTGTGTCTGTGTGTGTCTCTGCGTGTCTGTGTGTGTGCATCTGTCTGTGTGTTTGTGTTTGTGTTTATGCTGTGTGTGTGTGTCTGTGTGTGTCTGTGTGTGTCTGTGTGTGTCTGTGTGTGTCTGTGTGTGTCTGTGTGTGTCTGTGCATCTGTCTGTGTGTTTGTGTTTATGTGGTGTGTCTGTGTGTGCGCTTGCCTGCCTGTGTGTGTGTGTGTGTGTGTGCTTGCGTACCTGTGTGTGCTCCGAGCCCTCTCCCCACATAGGCGTGTTACCCATACCCATACACACACACACACACACACACACACACACACGCGAGCGCTCGGTGTGTCTGCGGTTTCCTCTGAGCTGCAGGAGGGAACATCTCTCAGCCGCACTTTCAGCTGCGCCGGTGTCAGTATCGCCCCCTCTAAGAGCGTCGGCCTTCTGACGGATGCTGTCCTCCACCGCTCCTCTGCGCGAGTGTCACCTCACCTCCTCTGCGCTGTGCGCTGTGAGCGCTGGAGGTGTCAGGGCCCGGCCTCTCTCAGAGCACTACTTCACCCGCCATTACGCATCACTCAGCCGGCTAATGTGTGGAGTCGGGCCTGAAACGCACTCTTAATTCTTCCATGCCCCCCACCCCCCCCAAAAAAATTCTTTCCGCTAGACAAGGGCTTACATGTTGCTTTTATGGAAATTTGCAAACATAGTAACTGGTCCTGAGGAACAGTTATGCTTTAGTGTGCCCGTTGTACAATATGTACAGAACTGTTGGATATGGTTCCATGTTGTGTAATTTACTGAGAAAAAGAAGCGGTTATGCTGCATGCTTAAGTGGGCAAAAATATCATTTATATCAGTTTCAATGGAGATGTTTTGAGGTTTTTTTTTTTTTTTTTCAAAAGTGTATTCTAGAATGTTACATCTGCATTAGAATGCTCAGTTGAGAACATTCTAATCGCATATTTGTAACCTAAAGGGTTAATGGCGCTAAAGAAGAAACTTGATTGGATCCATAAATAGTATTTTGCTCAAGCTTGTGTCATATTTATAAATGTTTTCAGTGTATTCTCATGTGGCATTATTGCTGCTTTATACTAGGTTATTGGGTCATTTTTTGAATAAAAAGTATGCTTCCCCTCTGCACCAGTGGGCTAGCTTAAACAAGAGAAGGGGATTACATGGCATGGATAGAACTTTTAGAGTACCTCAGAAACCGCATTGCTCATATTCGTATGCTGGATTTATCTCTTATAGGCATATTAACATTAGAATACCAACACTATATGCATCGTAAGCAGTGCAAGTGCTGTATACCGTACAGAGGTGAACGGTCCAAGAGTCCGAAAGTAAACTGCCATGTGTTTCTTCCACCCACAAAGCCAGCTGATTTCACTCATTATTCCTACCTTCTAGCTGAAGTGTTGTACTAATTGGGTGACTGGAACAAAAATACTGGGCTTTTTCCTTTTTCTTTCTGGACCTGGATTCTCCTGTCGAGTTTTGTGAATGACGGCATTTCAATTATTTTTTTGTTTTCTTCCCCCCCAGGCTTCGTCCCAGCAGCTGAAATTCACCACCTCCGACTCCTGCGACCGAATCAAGGATGAGTTCCAGTTCCTTCAAGCACAGTACCACAGGTAGCTAACGCTGTCGTCTCCCCTAGCCATGCGTTCCTGCTTTCTGCAAAGTGAATCTCTGCAGAGCTGGCTAAGCGATGTCATATGATATACTGACGTACTGTATATCAGCGCGGCTGTGGTTCAGTCATGGGCACAAGGCCGCAAGGTGTGCTGAAAGACTTGTATGAAAACAGCGCGATACTGCTTTCACACAACAGTGCTACTGGCCTATAACCTATTTATCAAGTAACGATTGAGACGGTGAATTATGATTCTGTTCTTTATTCAACTCCACCGGAACGAATCCCAGTGTAGCCACAATAAGATCCGCACAGCCGCTGGGCCCTAGAGCAAGGCCCTTAACCCTGCATTGCTCCAGGGGAGGATTGTCTCCTGCTTAGTCTAATCAACTGTATGTCGCTCTGGATAAGAGCATCTGCCAAATACCAATAATGTTTGACATTGAAAAGTCAGTCCAACATTGCATTACATTACATTAATGGCATTTGGCAGAAGCTCTTATCCAGAGCGACTTACTGTTGATTTTAGACTAAGCAGGAGACAATCCTCCCCTGGAGCAATGCAGGGTTAAGGGCCTTGCTGAAGGGCCCAACATTAAGCGTTAAGACCCATAGTGCATCTCTCTGAGCCCAGTGTGCTCCACCGTCTCTTATCTCAGGTTAGTCCCTGAGAAGTTCAGCTGGAAGTCTGGTTAAGGAGTCTCGTGCAAACGTGCCCCATGTTGTCCGTTTTCACGTCGACTTCATGCTTCTATAGCACCCTGGGAAATCTCCCTTCCTTTAGCATTTTATCTTCATCGCATAGATTTGCATTGTGGGACATTTCCATGGACCACATTCATTAACGTCTCTGTTTAAAAATAGTTATTGCTTCTATCGCCTGTGTCCCTGAGATTTTAGTCATGCAGGTGAAGTAAAGTATGTTACTTAAAGGTACAATTGGTAAGATTTCTTTGATAAAACATTGTTACAAGACCATTGTAAATCCTTTCCTATCATTGAAAAAGGCTCACTGACATGTTGACTCACCCACTGCCTGTGTTTATAGTTCTTAAATTCGGGTTTTTAAATATGCAGTTGACGGGCCGGCACTCTATACCTGCAGCTGTACTATAACCCAAGCTCATTGGTTGAAAATTGGTTCTAATTGCCATAGCCAATGGCGTTTCAATGTCAGCGCGTTCACAGAGAAGGGGGTGGGTTGAACAGTGTTGTGGTTTCAAGTTATTTGTCCGTTAGAAGTCCGAAATTACCTATTGTACCTTTAAGGCTGCTAATGCAAGGGCTCATGTGGCCTGAGCTCTCCAGCCTGACACCCAGAGACAAGGGAAGCAGCCGCTAGGGCTTCCAGCTATAACGGGAAGTTTATAAAACATTTAGCATATGTCCTCTCTCCTCACAGGGGAAAAGCTATTATTCTCTGAGGGGTTTTTGAATAAGGAGGCGTGGACAGTGCCCCACCTTCCCTCTGCCTTACCTCCTGTTCATTCAGAATTGCATCACAGTTATCCCAAGCAACTTGCAGTTGATTAGACTAAGCAGAGGGCAATCCACCCAGGTGCAATTTGGGGTTAGGGGCCCCACCAGCTGCACTGCTCTTATTATGGTTACAACAGAGACCTTTGACCACCAACCATCCAGGTCCCAGTCATGTGCCATTAGGCTACAGGCTGCCCAGGAAGCGGGGTTGGTGGATAGAGGTGGGATGGTGGTATGGAGAGCTCCGTGGCAAGGAATCGAGGGGCTGGAGTTGGCATGTCGGTGAGATTCGGCTGTCTCCTCTCAGTGTTTCGATTTAAGGGTAGGCCGTAGTGAAGGTTTCGGTTTTCTGTCGTTTAGTTTTTGTCCTTCATGAGGTGAGTACGTGTATTCGTATCGTAGCGTCTCGTGATTTTTAACGCTCTTTTGAAAAGCGAGCGGTTAGCGAGACGTCGGTCGCCTGCGCGTTAGAAAGCGGGTCTGCGCTGTGCCTGAAGCAGAACAGCGCTGATTGTGCGAATGCTGCAGCAGCTTCAGACCGCTGCCTCTTCATACTCCCTCAGCCTGGGAAGAAAGGGAGAGAGAGAAAGAGAAAAAAAAAAAAAGACTAAATATTAGTATTATCCTCACATTCATCAATATTTCAGCGCCGAAACGCGCGCCGTATTTTTAGCCCTGCCGAGGCCTCGCGGTAATTTGCCGTTCCATTATTGCTGAAGTGGAAGTATTAAATATTCACCACGCAATTATGAGGGGGATGAGGAGGGCCTTGTTCTGGGCCCCGGCGAGCTGTGCAAGGGGCGGGGCGGGGCCCGAGAGGTTGGGGGGGGTGGTGGGGGGGGTGGCTGGGTGCCGCGGCGACCTTACTACCCCGTTACCGTGACTACGGCCGTGCCCGTCGGCGTGGCGGGGCCGGCGGTCGGGCGAGGAGCTCTCTGCTCGTAATTGCGTGTCGGGCGACGCCGCGGCCTCGTTCCCCCGTCCCCGCGCCGGCGCGGCGGGATGGCGGTTCCCACGCACGCCGTCGGGAGGGCGGGCTGATTATCGCCTGCCATCTTCTCTCCGGCGTTATAATGACAGGGATGGCCACGCGGCGGCTAACTAAAATGTAACCTTTTGTTAAATCAGACAGTGGCATGCATGAGGGCCGCTCTCCAGTTATAATGTGATATCGGTCGTAAGAGGTGTGATTTTTTCCATTACAGAAGCCTCGGAATAGATTTTTTTATTTTTTTTTATTTCCGCAGATGCTTTTATCTAGAGCAACGTACACGATATCCTTTTCTGAAACGTACGGTCCTGGGTCAAATACGTGATTGGATTCAAATACTTTTCTACGTTTGTCTGGTGCATTGGAACCTATGAAATGCTCTCAAAAAGTGCCAAACCCGGCCTCCTGGTCCTCTTGGTTGGCTCAACTGCACCAGGCAAGATCGATGTCCACAGTGACTAGTGGGGACCTAGGGGCGTCCTGGGTGACTACTGCGGACATACGAGTACAGAAAAGTATTTGAATCGAAAACAATTACGTAATTGACCCAGGTCTGATGTATACAGCTGGATATTTTACTCGGGTAGTTGAGGTTACGCACCGTCCTACTCGCCTAATTCCCTAGCTATTCCCCAGCCAACAAAACGTTCTCGCAATGCTGCCGCGGTGTTGCAAGAATGTTACGACATCGACAAAACATTTCGCGAGAACAACGTTCCGCGTTGCCCCCTGTGCCGCGATGTTGCGTTACCCGTGTTGCGTTTGTTCCGGCGCCTTAATCATTAAACGCATCGCCGTTCGCAGCCGTTCGGCGCGGTATCTGCCGGGGAAAGACCGCGCGCCGGCTCTCCACGGAGACCGAAACGGTTTAACCCCCTTCCGAGCGAGGAAGGCGGCCCCCGGATCAGACGGCGGCTGGGTGTGGGTATTGGGAGCACGCCGTGCGCCCCGTTGTTGATATTCGGGGACGCTCTGCAGACGGAGCCCGTGTAAAGCGCTGTGTTCAGCTGTTTGAAGGGAACGTACTGCAGGCGGTCCCGGGGGGGGCCCGGCGGAAGCATCCGGAACAGTCGCTGCTCTCGAAATGCATAAACAGATAAGGGAACACATAAATCAGGATAAAAATGACAACGGGAGAGGTCTGGAGGCGGAGGGGGGGGGGGGGGGAGGTACTAAAACTCCATCAAAGTGTCGTTTTTTGAAAGCGTCTCGTCGCACCTCCGGGCAGCTCGCAGCCTATCACAGGCCCGCTCCTCCGGGCTGCTTGTAGCCAATCGCAGGGCCCGCAGCCCCCGGGCTGGTCTCGGGCAGCGCGTCACAAAGGAAGGGCGGTTGCCGTGGAAACTCGGATGCGGGCTGGAGGTGAGAGCGTGATTAGGCGAAGCGTAAGTGGCAGGCGTGCGTGCGTCAGTGTGTGTGTGCGTGCGTCAGTGTGTGTGTGTGTGTGTGCGTGCGTGCGTGCGTGCGTGCATCAGTGTGTGTGTGCGCGCGTGCGTCAGTGTGTGTATGCGTGCGTGCGTGCATCAGTGTGTGTGTGTGCGTGCGTCAGTGTGTGTATGCGTGCGTGCGTGCGTGCATCAGTGTGTGTGTGTGCGTGCGTCAGTGTGTGTATGCGTGCGTGCGTGCATCAGTGTGTGTGTGTGCGTGCGTGTGTGTGCGTCAGTGTGTGTGTGTGCGTGCGTCAGTGTGTGTATGCGTGCGTGCGTGCGTGCATCAGTGTGTGTGTGTGTGTGTGTGTGTGCGTGCGTGCGTGCGTGCGTGCGTGCGTGCGTGCGTGCGTGCGTGCGTGCGTGCGTGCGTGCGTGCGTGCGTGCGTGCGTGCGTGCGTGCGTGCGTGCGTGCGTGCGTCAGAGTGTGTGTGTGTGTGTGTGTGCGCGCCAGTGTGTGTGTGTGTGTGCGTGTGTGTGTGTGTGTGTGTGTGCGTGCGTGCATCAGTGTGCGAGCGATCGCAGCCGCGTATGTCTTCCGATAAATAAAAAAAAGCTCCGGAGGTTGTTTGAGACCAAAGGATGGATTTCAAATCAGCTGGTTTTATTGCAACAGAAATAGGGCTGCTGGGTATAGAGTGTAACAGGAATGAATATATGGGGCAACATTGGTACCATTGAGAGATTGTGCCGGAATTATAGTTACATTAGTTACGTTGGTACCCCCCCCTCCCCCCCCTCATGTTTTTCGCTTTGCTATGTTTCAGCATTCAGCAGAGTGACTTACAGGTTATGATCTTTTGCATGTAATCCATTTACTGTGTAATCCGTTTACTGAAACTGTTCGGGTTAAGAACCCTACCATAGCTCCACTTTAGGGGTTACGCTTGTGACCCCCCCCCCGAACCGTCATGATCCACTGCCCCACACTGCTGCTGTGACTGTTACCTGTGGCCCGTAGCATAGTGGTTACGGTCT